>NW_007728685.1:92743-153939 GCF_000696425.1 Galeopterus variegatus | reverse complement strand
AAAAAAAAAAAAAAAAAAAAAAAAAAAAAAAAAAAAAAATAGTAATAACAGAAAAAACAGTAGTCATTGTAGTCTTTTTTCTTATACCAAGTTCAGCCACAGCTTTTAATAACTGAATTTCTCAAAATTGAAAAAAAAAAGAGAGTCCTAAACTTACAAACAAGGTATGCTCCAACGGTTTACTTGTAAGTTGGTTTTCTGGAACTCAGAACTCACTGTTCAACAGCAAACATGTGGTAACTGTGTTTAGGCTCCAGAGTCAGTGGATAAAGGTGGCCTTACCCAAGGAAGGAGTCACACTGTGATGCAATAGCAACTGAACCCACACAGACACAGCATCACCACTGGACACTGATGGCAATGAATAAAGTAATACTGTAGGTTAAAAACCACCTCTTATTTATCCCGAGGCCTGGCACGAGCTAAGTCAGAAGAGGGCATCAAAATAGAGGTTTATGGAAATGCAGAAGGGCTCAAGATACTTTCCAAATTGCTAGATAAGGGGCTGGCATGGTGTTTTAATGACGTTTAATAGCACACAACTTTATATTCATATCTAGCAGCAGTTTCTCACTCCAAGGCTGAGACAGGAGATAAATTCTTTTCAGAGAGAGAGACAGGATCATGCGGGAATAGAGGCTGCTGGCAGGGTCTGAAGAGGGCATGGCCTCAGGAAGCAGGAAAGGGGAGCCATGAGGGCATGATCAAAGAGCTTAGGGAAAGTGGTATAGCAGTTGACAATGGAAAGAGGCCTCAGAAGGAGGAGTCTGCGGGGGATCCCGCTTGCAGCAGAGGGAGGGAACTGGGTGGGCAACTGTCTACCAGGCAAGGCAACACTGAAGGCAGGAGCTGGGAGAACCTTCGGCAGCTCAGACCTCATTGGCTTGTGGAGCCTTCTCAGCCTCTGCTTCTGGATCAAATGGCAACAAACCCTAGGACTACAGGAGCAAATACATAAAAAGCGTCAGATGCTCTGTGAACATGCCCACTAGCCGGAGGCTTGGGACACAGCAGCACTCGCTGTGTACTTCTTTCCTGCTCTCTGTGGGTACCTGAAGGACACCTAACCAAGTCCTTCTAAATGTGCTAGGGAAACTGGAGCCATGGTGCTTGAAAGCCCAAGGGAGAAGCCAAGGCCCCTCTGCAGCACTTCTTCTGAGTGCCAGTGGACGCAGCACCCCTTTAAAGGCTTAGCCCAACAAGGATCCTCCTTCTGTGGCCCCTGCTCCAAGGCCCCATGAGCTCCTGGCACCCTTCACCATGGTTTTCACTTGGATGCTTCTCATCCTTCCTATGCCAAGTGTTCTAAAGTCATCAACACTAACACTTCTCCTGCTGGAGCGTGCTGTCGATAGCTGGAGAAGCGTCCTTCAGCGGATCGCTTAATCACAGAGATCAGTCAAGATCAGTCTGGGGCACTCTTTCCTCCCCTGAGGCCCCTCGTTATCCTCTGCAACTGGAGAGCAGCTGCAGGGAGTCAGCTAAATAAACTGTTTGTCCATGGCAGGGAAACAGACGTGGGGAGCGCATGCCACTCCCATGCCTCAACAGCAGAAACCTCTGCCAGTCAGTCACACAGGCCCAAGCTGAATCCCAGCCCTGTTGCAGCTGGCAGGGTGGCCTCAAGAAAGTCACCAAACACTCTAAGCCTCAGTTTCTGGGTCAATAAAATGGGGATAAAAACACTCCCCTCAAAGGCTAGTGGGGAGATTAAACATGTCACATAAACAAAGGGTCTAGAATCCACTCATTCATTTTACTGATGCAGGCCAGGCAGCGTGCTGGAAACCAGGGCTATACAGCCCAGGGCCTGGCCCACAGTGAGGGCTCAAACAATGTGTCACTCCCTTTTTCCTTAGAGTTTCTGAGATGGAGGCCCCAATCATGATGCGAAAACAAGGGAGGCACCAGAAGACACTTCCTGGAAAACAAGAGACATGGTCATTTATGGGTCCAGCCCCAGGTGGCCATCCCTTTCCATAAACCACAATCCCCCATCAGAATACACAGGGACATGCAGAGCAGGAGGAGCCAGCCAGGGGCTGAGGACAGCCAGGCTGCAGGCAGTGGGCATCCCAGGGAAGAGGGACATAGACCTCCCCCAGCAATCAGTGCCTGGAGCTCTGGAAAGGGTCAGGCTGAAGGGTGGGTTGTGGGTGTCCACATACCTACCCCAATTCCCTAATAAAGGGCACATAACATCCATCACAAGGAGGAAGCTGTTACATCCCTCCCTACCACCACCACCACGAAGAAGGGAAACATGGCGGAGAAGCTGGGACAGCCCAAGGCCTCCTCATGGTCTGCTGCCCAAGGCCCACAGTAAGCTGGGTGGGGAGATCATTGGGGGCTTTTGGAACTGACCCATCAAAGTAGCCCTACTTGAGAAAATCGTCCAGTTCAACAGGAACAAGGGCCTCATGGGGCAGTGACAGAGGAGGGGAAGAGGCACCCTTTACTGAGGACCTACCATGTGCCAGGCATTCTGCAAAGTGCCTCTGCATACATCACTGTAGCTATTCCCCACAACAGCCCCTAGTCGGGCACTGATGCAGATGTGGAGGGGAAGTACCATTCCCAGGTGCCCACTCAAGCAGGGGCGGAGCCGCATCTTGACCCACCCCTGCCCCTTCTCACACAGTGCTGCCTCCAACTGGAGCCAGGTGGCATTGCACAGGTGACCCAAACAACAGGAGAGCTAACCTATGCACAGGAAGGACAGGGTGCCCTGCCTGGCCAGGTCCCTGGGGGCTCCAGGGAGAGGAATCTCCTTTGCAGCCCAGAGATGCAAAGTGCAGAGTCCCTGCACACCCCGCCACAGCAGCCTTAACAGCCAGCTCTTGATGGGGGACTGCCTGGGGGACTGGGATCCACATAAAACATGACCAGGACCTATTAGAGCTGAACAAGCTCTAAGGGGGATTTGAGGAGATGGGCTGATTTGGTATGCAGGACAGCTGACTCATAAAGCTGGTGACACTCAGGGCCCGGGTGGAGCCGGGCCATCCTTCCCTGAGGTGGCCTCTGCCTAACGACACAACTGAGAGGCATCGGGAAGATTACAGACTGAAACAGGAGCACCAAAAATAATTAATCTGAGAGCAGATTTTATTTAAGTGTTGATTCATGGTTGTTCTATAAGCCAACAGCCTGTCAGAAATATAAATTAACGAGATAAAATGTTGCTGGCCCTCCATATTTCAGGCCAAGTATTGACATTTTAGAATCCACAGATTTTTAACTGTATTGATTGAGAACACCAGGATAAATGGCCTTGGCGCCAAATTCCCATTAACGACAATGGGCACCGAGTGACTAATTCCCAAAGCACTGCGGTGAGAATGCCCTGCATTGCCTTCTCCTGGCAGGGAGCTCTAATTAGATTGAAATGAAAAAGCCAAATCACCAAGGGCGGAAAAAGACAGACTGAGTAAAAAGGGAGATCAGACTCAGTGAAGAGAAAGGATGAGACAAGTCAATTCAGGACAAAAGCCACAGGGGCTGCACAAGCCCACCCCTCAGCTAAAGAGAGCACCCAACAAGAGTCAGGTTGGGGAGGTGGGCAGAGATGAGGTGGGAGACGTGGATGGAGCCCTTCCCACCCCAACAGCCCTGATGGGCTTCACTGCCCACTGTAGGAGGGTCCAGCAAGGGTCAGCTTCAGCTCTGTCTCATTCACACATACACTGAGAAGCTGCTCTGAGCCAGCCCTGGCCAGATGATGGAGACAAAAAGACCACCAGGACAGGCCCCCATCCTCAAGGAGCTCCCACACTAGCAAGAGAGATGGACACAGAAACCAACAATCACCCTCAACAGAAGAGGTCCTGTCCAAATCCCTCAATCATAACCTCCCAGGGATAAAGGATGTCCAACATGCTCTCCACTACAGCCCCAGCACCAGGTCCTGCACATAGTAGGCGTGCAATAAATAATTGCTGAGTGGATGAAACTGGACCTTCCACAGATAAACTCGGGGGAGAAGTCCTCAATTGCCTACCCAGCTGGATGGCAACACCCTGGGGGACAGGGCCTTGCCTTTCTGTACACACCCAATATGCCACAGCTGGAGGGGCATGCTGAGCCCAGGGCAGTTCTACCACCAACTGGGCAAGGCATCCCACTTCCCCTCCTCCAACTCTCCACATGGGCACAAGTGAGTCACACGGACAAGCTGCAGCTCACAGGGAGGCCGGCCCAAAGCACAGACCAAGCCAGGATTCCTGCCCGCTCCAAACTCAGCAGAGGCCCCCTACTGCCACCTACTGTGGCATCCCTCACTTTTCAGGCAGGAGGACCCTCTCTGAATGTCTAAAAGTTTCAGAACTCCCCCAACACCCTCACCCACACCCACCCACAAACAAAATGGCATGTGGTTTTGTCTAACATCTGCTGATTGAGAAAATAGATGATGACAAAGGGCCACTATAAATCCATTAAAGTTATCATATGAATTTGATTTGAGTAAACTGACAGCATCACCCACATCTGAAAAGCAATGACACAGGTGTCAGTGAGGTTGCTTGCCACTCCATGGGCAGTGCCATACCCACATATGTTCACAGGACCCACACACTCAGGTGGGTGCTACCCTCTGGGAGTTGAAAGAAGCTGGGTTAAGAGTTGGGTGGCATAGCTTTGAATCCCAGCACCACCACTCCCTGGCTCTGTCCTCACCTGTAAACCCCGGACAGAACCCTGGTCAGGGGCTGCAGCTGCAGTACATGCTAACAGCACCTGCTGCATAGGGAGCGCTCAGTGAGGGAAAATTCCTTCCTCTGACTTCCCTGTCCTTCTCACCCTGCTTGTCAAGAGCCCCCTTAGGATTTATCCAGCATGAATCCATCTTACCCAAATGACTTTTCAGTGCGGGCATTAAAGCAGAACTCATCTGAAGACTTTCCTTGTGAGTTGGAATCATTCCTTTCAGCCCTTTGACAATAATGAATTGACAGGAATTCTAAACTGATTCCAACCAAAGGACACTGCAATAAAGTTAAATCTATTTCAGTACAAACTGCATGTCAGAAGTTGATTAAAAAGCCACCTCTTTATCCAGCCCCACAGCTTGGGGTTGAGACAACCTTGGGGTTCTGTCCTTTGCTCTGGCTGGCAGAGGCTCACCTCAAACTCTCTGTGGGGAATTGCAGTTCCAATAGACAGTCTAGAAACAGCGAGCATGAGCCTGTCCTCAGGCCCTTCTCCCACTTTCCTGCAACCCTATGCAGCTTTTAGCAGCAGACTTACCAAAGAACCTTCCCCAGCAAGAAAGCTTCCAGCTCATTTCAGGTAATGATACAGAAAAACGCACCTGTTTCGAGGTCTGTGAGGTGCAGAGCGAAGTCAAAGCCACCACTGAGGATGCGCCGGCCACAAGGAGACCACTGGGCAGCCCGCACCGCCTCATTGTGCAGGGAATAGGTCTGCAAGCAGCACCCTGAGTCCACAGCGTTCCATATCTACAAGGCAAACACAGACAGTGCCAGGTGTCATAATGGGGGCCTGATCTCCAGGGCTCAGCTCGGCTCCTCTGCTGGGAAAGGGTCTCACAGTGGAATTAAATTCCCATTATTTTACCACCAAAATGAAATCTAGGTGTTAAACTTTTTTTTTTCCCCTCAGAAATGTAAAGGCTTGGGGATGTGAGTTGGGGGAGTGGGCTTTTGCCAAAACTTTTTCTGGGGTTAAGAAAACAGCATTTCCTGTGTCTGGCACTCACCTACCCCACCTTCACGCCTGCTTCATACCTCCTGGCCACTAAGGAGTCCTGCCCGCTCGGTACTCACAGTCCTATCCTAGTCTCACCTGTATCCCTGCCATCTGTCCTGTAGTAGACACTGCACAAGACCGGGCTATATTCATGGGTTCTGTTTTAAGACTGAGATACAAAAAGGAGCCTGTCCCACCAATATTTACAATTGGGCAAAGAGCAAACATCTGCTTTAGGGGTAGCCACCCTTTTTTGGGAGAGAGAAGGTACTGTCCCTCATTCCCACCCTGGCTTTCCATGAGGGAATGAGGCTTATGGGAAAAGCCCCATGTATATTTAATGACTTCTGGAAAATGATTTAAGACCCAAGTATGGAACTACATATTCTGAGGGCCAGGGCCACTGTGTGTGTGAGATGGCTGGGCTAAGCTTTTCACCAGCTCTCCCAGCAAACTCCACCAACAACCATGCAGCCCAGAGGAAAGGCCAGAGAGCTCGGAATCTGATGGGGCTGGCCCAGGGCCTGGCAGACAGAGTGCTCAGCAGTGCTAGTCCCCTACCCTCACTGTTACTACAAGATGAAAGAGATGCCCTCACTTACCACCCCACTCCTCCCACCCCACCACTCCTGTCGCTCAGAGGACTCAAATTGAGAAACAGGAAGAGCCCCTGCAACCAGTACATGGGAGTCAGAGCTAAGCACCTCCCACCTGACACTACTGCTTGCCGGTCATGTGACTTGGCTGAGTGGCTTCACCTGTCTGGGCCTCAGTCTACTCTATGAAATGATGGTAAGACAAGCATTGCCCCAAGGGCAGTAGTGAGGACTAAGAAGGTAATATCTGCACAGTGTGCAGCACCGTGGCTGGCACACAGCAGATTCCCTGACCTCCTTTCAACTACATCAGAAAAACCAGGCTTCATTTTCCTTAATAAGAGAAAAACCCAAACAAAGTACACCAATGTCCTTCCATGAATCTGATTCTAGAGATAACCTTCCCATTAAAGACGAGAAAATTCGGGGCCGGCCCAGTGGCGCACTGCTACAGTGCGCCGCTTGGGAGCGCAGCAGCGCTCCCGCCAAGGGTTCGGATCCCACATACAGACTGGTTCCCGCTCACTGGCTGAGCGAGGGGCGGGCGCAGCACCGAGGGTTGCGATCCCGTTGCCGGTCCTGGTCCGGTACGGGCGCGACACTGAGGGTTGCAGTCCGTTGCCGGACACGAAAAAAGACAAAAAAGGAAAAAAAAAAAAAAAGACGAGAAAATTCAACCTGCTAAGTCCTGAAGGTTCTCAAAATGCAAGTGATCAGAGTTCTGAAAGCATGTTTCCTGGGAATACGCAAATACCTACATTTAAGAAAATAAGAGGTCCGAGCAGGCTTCAAAGAGTGTTAAGAGAGCTCAGTTCCTTTATTCCTTACCAGAGGTCAATAGCTAGGGTCTCAAACTGAAAAATCATGAAACAACAGTATTTACATTTAGAAACACACTCAGGTATAAGAGAAGAAACAGCCAGAAGACTTCAAAATGGAGTGAGAATTAATGGAAGGGAGGCAGACTGCAGGGAACTACTGTTTTTTCAAAACTATGTGCAAGTATGCCTTTAACAGAAAAAATAGAGTAAAATGATGAACTAGACCTACAAGGTTAACAAGGTGTTATACAGTAAAAAATTAATATTGAGTACATAAGACTAAGTATGATGCCATCTAAGTTTTAAAAACTCATGAAACACTACTTCACACCTATGGCTACTATCAAAAAAAAAACCCAAAATGTAACAAGTGTGGATAAGGACATGTAGAAATTGGAACACTTGTGCACTGCTGGTGGGAACATAAAATGGAATAGTATGGTGGTTACTCAAAAAATTAAACATACAATTAACATATGATCCACAATTCCACTTCTGGGTATATATCCAAAAAATTGAAACCAGGATCTCAAAGAGATATTATACACCCACATTCTTGGCAGCATTATTTATCATAGCCAAAAGATGGAAGCAGCCAAGCATGCATGGGCCAATGAATGGATAAACAAAATGTGGTTTATCCATCATACAATGGAATAATATTCAACCTTAAAAAGGAAGTAAATCCTGACACATGCTATAATGTACATGAAACCTCAAGACATTATGCTAAGTGAAATAAGCCATACAGAAAAGGACAAATACTGTATGACTCTACTTATATTTGGTACCCTGAGTAGTCAAAATCATAGGGACAAAAATTAGAATGATGGTTGCCAGGGGCTGGGGGGAGGGGGAAACGGGGAGTAGTCGTTTGATGGGTACAGAGTTCCGGTTTTGCACGGTGTAAAGAGTTCCGGAGGGCCGGCCCGGTGGCACACTGGAGAGTGCGCCGCTTGAGAGCGTGGCAGCGCTCCCGCCGAGGGTTCGGATCCCATGTGGAGACTGGTTCCCGCTCACTGGCTGAGCGCAGTGCGGGTGCAGCACCGAGGGTTGCGATCCCATTGCCAGTCCCCGGTACGGGCGCGACACCAAGGGTTGCGATCCCGTTACCGGTCAGTAAAAAAAAAAAGACAAAAAGGAAAAAAAAAAAAGAAAAGAGTTCCGGAGATAGATGGTGGTGATGGTTGCACAACATTATTCATGTACTTAATGCCACTTAAAGGTGGTTAAAATGGTAAATTTTATGTGTATTTCACCACAAAATAAAAAAAATTACACAAAAAAACCAAAACCTTATCCTATCGATTCACGCATTTGTAGTAAGCCCGTACAAACATGCATGGGGATGGTCGTCCCTACTGGGGATAGAGGGGGTGGGGTAGGGCTGGAGGAAGGAAACTGCACACTAAGCAGTATCTCCTGGGGGTGGGGTGAAGGAGAGGGGGAGAGAGGGAGAGGGAGAATGCTCTGAAGCACATATGCCCAAATATTTCCATCTAAGGAGCTCATTCATTTATTTCTTCATTCAACAAGTATTTTCTGAGTACCTGCTATATGGCAGGCATTGTTCAACAGTAAACAAATATGACCAAAAAAAAGCCTGCCTTCAAAGAGTTTTCATTCTAGTGAGGGAGATAGACACCAAACAAATAAGCAGAACCTACAGTACATAAGGTAGTGGTAAAGACTGATGTTTTAAAAAGTAAGCAGGAAAGGGAGCTATAAGGTCACAGGAAGGGGCTAAAGTGGTGAGCCCGGTGGCCAGGGAGGACCTCTCTGAAAGGTGACTTTGGAGGAAGATCTGAAGGGGTGAAAAAGACAGCTACACAGAAATTGGGGGAAGAACCTTCCAGGCAGGAACAGGAGCATGCCTGGCATGGCCAAACAACACCAAGAAGACAAGCATGGCTAGAGAGTGAACAAGATGGGGGACAGTAAGAGACGACGTCAGAAAAGGAGTCATAGCATCCAGGGTCCCTGCAGGTGGGAAAGACGGAGATGTGAGCTGGCTCCACTCTAACAGGACCACTCTGATTGCTGTGCAGGAAGGACAGTGAGGGCCAAGGGGGACACAGGGAGATGATGAGGCTTCTGCAGGAATCCAGAGAAGACAAGGATGGCTTAGACCGGTTAAGGCAGTGGAAAAGTGGCTTACCTTGGAAGGTAGAACCAACAGGATTTCCTTGGACTGGAAGTAGATATGAGGACAAGAGAAAAGCCCAGGACCACTGTCACATTCTTGACCTGAACACCAAGAGGAACAGAGTTGCAGGGATGGGTCCGCCTACAGGAGGAGCAGGTTTGAAGGGGGAAAGACCAGGAGCTCAGTTCTGAATAACAGAGAGCAGGCAGTCTGATAGATTCATACGGGTGTGATATTCATAAGAGAGGCCCAGGTAGAGGTTGAGCTTTAGAAGTCATTGTCATAGAAATGATGTTTCATTCCTAAGCCAGATGAGCTCTCCAAGGAAATAAGCACAGACAGAGCAGACAGGAGTCCCACGGTCTCAACCCAGGACCTCCAATGTTCACAGGTTGGGAGTTGAGGGAGGAGATGGAGAAACCAGAAAAGGAATCAGAAAAGACCAGTGAGGTGGGAGAAAAAACAGAAGAGGGGTGTCGTGGCAGCCACGAGAAGAGAGGGTTTTGAGAAGAGACTGGTCAGTATGTCAAATGCTGCAGACAGGTTGATCAGATGAGAACTGGGAATGGAGCCCTAGATTTAACAATCTGAGCAGCAGGTACGCAGGCATTGCTATGTTACTTTCTGTACTTTTGAGTATGTTAAAATATTTCATAATTTAATATAAAAATGTTAATGAGGAGAGGGAGAGGAGAAGAAGAAGAAAAAGGGGAGGGAGAGAAGGAGGGATGAAAGGAAGGTGAAAGAAGGGATGGAGAGAGAACAGAAGAATAAACATAGGAAGGGAGATGGGGAGAAGGAGAGGAAGAGCAGTGGGGGGTGTAAGGATCATGGTAGTAATCAAAGAAGGAAGAAGAAAACTTGAACCCTATGATGCCAAGGCCAAAAGCAGGAAAATGGAACATTTGAGTTCCTAGCCAGGGCCTCCTGAATCAGCCAAGCAAACATGTTTAAGGAGATCCATCAGTCAATCTGTGAATTGTCTGATATAACTCTCCTCTGTGGTGAAAAATGCATACATGGCTCTCCTGGTTGATGCATAGAACAATGCTAGCATCAGAATTAATGCAGACCAGTCAGCTACTTCTCAAAGTTACCCAGGGTGAGGGAGAGGAGAATCTTTGCCAGTCGCTCTCTTTAATTGAATTTAATGTTCACTGTCAGGTTTTAAAGATTAATTCCCAAACACTGCAGCAGCCTGAAGTGTCTGCCTTTTTTCAATTAAGTAATTAGAGATCCCAAACTGCCTTCATGGAATTAAGGAGTTAATTCTTCTGTCAAATGTTCTAAGATGACTTGATGTATTAACTAGAGACATTCTAAATGTCCAACAAAAGTAATAGATTTGAAAAGAACATGACAAGGAAAACGTGTGCAATCACTCAGCCATCCCACATTTACCATGGTTTCCACATCCCAGTTACCAAGACATGGCCCCATCAGGAGTTCCTGAATCTCCTAAGACTGGGAACAGCACCTATTGCTTTACCCACAGGTAATGTTCTTCCTGCCTGCCTGCATTTTCTTTTTGACTATAAAAGAAATACAATCTCCTGTAAAATATTCAAACTACACAGAAGTACAAAAAGCAAAATCCCACAGGAATCAACCATGGGATTGTTGTTTCCCTGATTACATTGCAAATTAAGTGTGCTCTACAAAAACAATTTATCAAAAACAGAAATACATAAAGAAGAAAAGTCATCCATAACCCCACTACCTGGAGATAGTGGCTGTCAAACTTTTGGGTGAACCTTTGACTCCTATGTGGCCCCACCCTGCTAGCTCCTGCCTTAGGGACCCTCCTAGTGTAGCACAAGCCTGTGCAGCCAGTGCCCAACCCTTCCCCAAAGGGATGGGATCAGTCCGTTTGCCTGCAAAAGCTTTGGTAATCCTTCATGGTGTGCGTGTGCAAGGGCTGGAATTGCATTAAATCTACAGACCAATATGAGGAAACTCCTTAACAATACTGAGTCTTTCAGTCCATAAATAGTATATATCGCTCCATTTATTTAGATTTTCTTTAATTTCTCTATGCAATAGTTTTGTACTTTTTAAATGAAAAGCTCTTACATATCTTTTATCAAATTTATCCCTAATTATTTCATATTTTGATGTTATTGTAAGTGGTATTTTAAATTTTAATTTCAATTGTTCATTTCTAGTATGTAGAAATATAACTAATTTTTGTATATTGACCTTGAATTCTGCAACCTTACTAAACTCACTTTTTAGTTCTAGAAGCTTTTTTATAGATTCAGTAGAATTTTCTGCATAGATGATCATGTCATCTGTGAATAAAGACAGTTTCACTTCCTCCTTTCCAATCTGGATCCTTTTACTTTCTTGCCTTATCGCACTGGCTACAATCCCAGTACAATGTTGAATAGACAAGGGCTGAGTGGACACCTTTCCTTGTTCCTTATATTATGGGGAAAGCAGTCATCCTTTATACAGATAAGTACAATGCTAGAACTGTTTTTGTAGATGCCCCTTATCAGTTTAAGAAAGTTCTCTTCTATTTCCAGTTTGCTGAAAACTTTTATCAAGAATGAATGTTGGATACTGTCAAAAGCTCTTTCTGTATCTATTGAAATGATCATATGGTTTTTCTTGTATAGTTAATCATTAATATTACAGTTCAAAATGTTCATGGAAAAATGGAATTAAGGGCCGGCCCGTGGCTCACTCGGGAGAGTGCGGTGCTGATAACACCAAGGCCCCGGGTTCGGATCCCACATAGGGATGGCCGGTTCGCTCACTGGCTGAGCGTGGTGCTGACAACACCAACTCAAGGGTTAAGATCCCCTTACCGGTCATCTTTTAAAAAAAAAAAAAAAATGGAATTAAAAGATAATACAGGGCCGGCCCGGTGGCGCACTGCTACAGTGCGCTGCTTGAGAGTGCAGTGGCGCTCCCGCCGAGGGTTCGGATCCCACATACAGACCGGTTCCCGCTCACTGGCTGAGCGAGGTGCGGGAGCAACACCGAGGGTTGCGATCCCGTTGCCGGTCCCGGTCCGGTAGGGGCGCAACACTGAGGGTTGCGATCCGTTGACGGACACGGAAAAAGACAAAAAGGAAAAAAAAAAAAGATAATACAAATCTTTGCATGAATTCTTTGAAGTACCCTCATAGTTCAATCATTAATGCTGAATTACATTGATTTTCAAATATTAAGTCATGCCTGCATTCCTGAGACAAATCCTACTTGTTCATGGTATTCTGAATATATATAGCTGGACTGATTTTTTTTTTTCATTTTTGTCTTTTTTACTGACCGGTAACGGGATCGCAACCCTCGGTGTTGCGCCCGCACCGTGCTCAGCCAGTGAGCGGGAACCAGTCTCCACATGGGATCCGAACCCTTGGCGGGAGCGCTGCCGCGCTCCCAAGCAGCGCACTCTCCAGTGCACCACCGGGCCGGCCCGAGCTGGACTGATTTATTTAAATGTTATTAAAATTTTTGTATCTACGTTCATGAAATATTGGTTTGTCTCTTTTTAAACATATATATATATATTTTTTTTTTTTTTGTGGCTGGTCAGTACAAGGATCTGAACTCTTGACCTTGGTGTTACAACATCGTGCTCTAACCAACTGAGCTAACCAAGAAGTCCTGCTTTCTTCTCTTACGTCTTTTTCTTGGTTTGATATCAGGGTAATGATGGCCTCATAGAATGAGTTGGGAAGTGTTCCCTCATCTTTGATATTCTGGAAGAGTTTGTGTAGAATTATGTATTAGTTTCCTAAGGCTAGTGCAACAAAGTACCACAAACTGGGTGGCTTAAACAACAGAAATTTATTATTTCACAGTTCTGGAAGCTAGAAGTCTGAAATCAAGATGTTGGTAGGGTTGGTTCTTTCTAAGGGCTATCAAAGAAGGATCTGTTCCAGGCCTCTATCCTTGACTTGTAGAAATTGTCTTTATGTTCATATGACATTATCCCTCTATATGTATGTTTCCTTTTCTCCCCTTTTTATAAGGACTCCAGTCATATTGAATTAGGAGGGCCTTCCGTCAAGACCTCATTTTGACTTGATTACCTCTTCAGTAATCCCCATCTCCAAATATGTACCTCCAAATTCTGAGGTACTGGGAATTAAGACTTCAAAATATAAATTTGGATGGGGAACACAATTTAAGCCATAACAAATTGGTATTATTTCCTCCTTAAGTGTTTGGTAGAATTCACTAGTGAAACCATTTAGGAGTTTTCTTTGTGAGAAGGTTTTTAACTACAAATTCAATTTCCTTAATAGATATGGGGCGTTGGGGGCTATTTCTTCTTGAGTGAACTTTTATTGTTTGGGTCTCCCAAGGGATTTATTTATGTCATCTAAGTTGTTGAATTGGCATAAAGTTGATTATAACATTACCTTAGTATCCTTTTAATATCTGTAGGATCTGTAATTAAGTCACTTCTCTCATTCCTAATATTGATTAACTGTATATTTCCTCTTTTATTCCTCATGAGTATAACTAAAGGATTACAAATTTCATTGCTCTCAAATAACATGCTTTTGGTTTCACTCATTTTTCTCTACTGTTTTTGTTTCCCATTTCAATTATTTCTGCTCTTTATTTCCTTTCTTTTGCTTATTTGAGTTGAATTTGCTCTTCTTTTTCTGGTGTCTTAAGGTGGAAGCTGAGATCACTGAGTGGAAAATTTCTTCCTGACTAATATAGGCATTTGGTTCTATAAATTATCTGAAAACTGTTCTAGCTACATCCCACAAATTTTTATATATTGTATTTTCATCTGCATTCAGTTCAAAATATTTTCTAATATCCCTACCAGTTTCTTTCTTGATTTATATTTAAAAGTATGTTGTTTAGTTTCCACATATTTGGGATTTTCCAGATATCTTTGTTATTGATTTTTCATTTAACCTCATAGTTAGAAAACATATTTTGAAAGATTTCAATCCTTTTAAATTTACTAAGACTTGTTTTATGGCCTAGAATATGGTCTATCTTGGTAGACATTCCATGTGCACTTAAAAAGAATTCTACCATTGTTACGCAGAGTGTTCCATAAATGGCTATTAGGCCAAGTTGGGTAATAGCATTGTTAAAGTATTCTGTATCTTACCTGGTTTTCCGTCTACTTGATGTATCAATTATTGAGAGAGGGGTGCTGAAATCTCCAACCATAATTGTGAATTTTAATATTTCTCCACTCAGTTCTGTCAGTTTTGCTTTGCATATTTTAAAGCTCTCATTATTTGTATAAATATTTATGTACCTACTGTTCTAATTTTTTTTTTTTATGAATTGACCCCTTTGTTAAGTAATAAAGATGACTCTCTTTATTCCTGGTAATATTCTTTGCTCTAAAATCTGTATTGTCTAGGGCCAGCCCGTGGCTCACTCGGGAGGAATGTGGTGCTGATAACACCAAGGCCACGGGTTCAGATCTCTATATAGGGATGGCCGGTTAGCTCACTTGGGAGAGCGTGGTGCTGACAACACCAAGTCAAGGGTTAAGATCCCCTTACCGGTCATCTTTAAAAATAAATAAATAAATAAATAAAATCTGTTTTGTCTGATATTAACACAGCCACTCCATTTTTTTTAATATTAGTATGGTATATCTTTTTCCATCCTTTTACATTTAACCTTTTTGTGTCTTTATATTTAAAGTGGGCTTCTTGTAAGAATGTATGATTGGGTCCTGTCTTTTTATCCAATGTAAGAATCTTTGTCTTTTAAATAGGATATTTAGACCATTTCATCTATTATTGACATGGTTTGGATTTCAGTCTTGCTTTTTGTTTTCTATTGTATCCCATCTGTTTTTTGTTCCCTCTTTCCTTTTTTGTTTTCTTTTTTTGCCTTCTTTTGGATTGAGTATCTCTTATTTCATTTTACCTTCTAATGTTAAGACTTATAAACATAAATCTGTTTTGTTTTATTACTAGTTGCTTTAAGGTTTACAGCATACATCTTTAACCTATCAAAGTCTACTTTCAAGTAATACTATCACTTCCCTTATAATGTGAGAACCATAACAACAATATGCACCATTTCCCCAATCCCAGCCTTTATGGTATTGTTATCATCCATTTTATATCTATACATGTTATAAATTACACAATACATTGTTATAATTTTTACTTTAAACAGTCAATCATCATTGAAAATGACTTGTTAACAAGAACTGAAAGTGTTTTACATTTACTCACATATTTACCATTCCTGCTGCTCATCTTTCCTCTATGTAGATGTGGATTTCTATCTGGTATCATTTTCCTTCTGCCTCAAGGACTCCCATTATTAACATTTCTTGTAAAGAGTGCAAGTTTGCCAGTGATGAATCACTTCAGTTTTTAAATGTCTGAAAAAGTATTCTGCCTTTCTTTTTTAAAAGATATTTCACTGAGTATTAAATTTTAGGCTGACAGTGGTTTTGGTTTTTGTTCTTATTTTTCCTTTCAGTACTTGAAAATTGTGTTCCACTGTCTTCTTCTGGCATTATTTCCAGACAGAAGTTTGGTGTCATTCTTGTCTTTGTTCCTCTGTGTGTAATGTGTCTTTTTCTCCCTCTGGCTGCTTTAAGATTTTTCCCTTTATCACCAGTTATAAGAAATTTCACTATGATACACTTCGGTGAACTTTTTTCGCCATGTTTCTTGTGCCAGGGGTTCATTGAGGTTCTTAAATCTGTGGGTTTATGATTTTCATCAAATTTAGAAAACTTTTAGTTATTATTTCTTTGAATATTCCTTCTGCTCTTCCCTTCCTTGAGGACTCTGATTTCATGCACAGTAATCACCCTTTATTTGCAGGGAATATGTTCCAAGACCCCCAATGGATGCCTGAAACTGCAGATAGTACCAAACCCTATAAATACTATATTTTTTCCTATATGTACATACCTATGATAAAGTTTAATTTATAAATTAGGCACAATAAAAGATTAACAATATTTTAATAATTTAATTAATAAAATAGAACAATTATGACAATACACTGTAGTAAAAGCTACATGAATATGGTCTCTCTGTTTCTCAAAATATCTTATTGTATGTAGTATTTTTAGACCATGGTTGACTGTGGGTAACTGATACCATGGAAAGCAAAACCACAGATAAGGAGGGACTACTCTAATATTGGGTCAACCTGAAGTTGTCCTGAAGTTCACTGATGCTCTGTCCGTTTTTCCCCCAAGCCTTCTGCTCTCTGTATTTCATTCTGGAAAGTTTCTATAGCTATGTCTTCAAGTTTGCTAATCTTTTCTTTTATAGTTTCTAATTGTCTGTTAATGCCATGCAGTGTATTTTTCACTGAAGACTTTTTTTATCTCTAGAAGTTCAATTTGGATCTTTTTTATATCTTCCATGTCTCTCCTTAACATGCCCATGCTTTTTTCTACCTTTTTGCATATATGGAGTACATTTATAATACAGATGGTCTGTGACTTACTGTAAGGTGGTAAATTGTAAGACGGTTTGACTTAATGATTTTTCAACTTTACAATGGTGTGAAAATGATATCCATTCAATAAAAACCATACTCTGGGTACCCACACAATCATTCTCTTTTTCACTTTCAGTACAATATTCAATAAATCACATGAGATATTCAACACTTTATTATAAAACTGGTTTTGTGTTAGATGATTTTGCCCAACTCTAGGCTAATGATAGTGTTCTGAGCACATTTAAGGTAGGCTCAGCTAAGCTATGAAGTTTGGTAGGTTAGGTGTATTAAATGCATTTTCCACTTACTATATTTTCAATTTACAATGAGTTTAACAGCATATAGCCCTATGATAAGTCAAGAAGCATCCATAGTTGGTTTAATGTTCTTATCTACTAATTGTATCATTTGTGCCATTTCTGAGTCTGTACTGGTTGATTTTTCTTCTTCCCATAGTTAATATTTTTCTACTTCTTTGCATGCCCTGTAATCTTTACTTGGATGCCAGACACAATGAATTTTACTTTACTGGATGTTTCATATTTTTGTATTCCTATAAGTACTCTTGAGGTTTGTTCTGGGATGTAGATAAATTACTGAGAAACAGTTTGTCTCTTGCCAGGGTAGTTTCTAAGCTTTGTTAGGAGAGGCCAGAGTAGCAGTTAGTTTATGACTAATTTTACCCCACTACTGAGGCAACACTCTTATGCATTACAAGGATTTACTACTCTGACCTGTGGAAACATGAATTATTCTTGGCCCTTTGAGCTCTAGGGATTGTTCACCCTGCTCCTGTTGGGTGGGTGGTTCTTCCCCCAGTCAAGGAGTTTCTTCACACATATGTGCTGATGTACATGTATTCCACTGAAGATTTGGGGGAACCTCTTGCAGCTCTCTACTCTCTAGTTCTCTGTCCTGAGAACTCTAGCTGACATTCCTGGACTCCCAACTCTTACCTCCTCAACTCAGGGAAATCACTGGGACCCATCTGGATTTCTCTTCCCTGCACTATAGTATGGAAGCTCTCACCAGGCAGTAAGCTGGAACAATTGTAGGGCTCACCTCATTTTGTTTACCCTCTCTTAGGGATAACTGTCTACACTGCCTGGTGTTTGATGTCTGAAAACCACTTTTTTAAAGTGTTTTGTCCACTTTTTTAGTTGTTTAAGATTGGATTATAAATCTGGTCCCTATTGTTCCATCTGACCAAAGGCATAAGTCCCTTTAAGTTATTTAGAACTATATGGTTAAGTTGCCAAATCTTTAGAGTTTTTCTTATTGTTCAGTATCTTACAATTTATTATTGACTTAATTCCACTGTGATCAGAAACTAGGCTCTGTACTGTTTCAATCCTTTTAAGTATATTGAGATTTGCTTTATGTCCTAGTTATGGCTATCTTAATGAAGTACTATTTGAAGATGAAAAGCATATGTATCTTCCATTTGTTAAGTATAGTGTTCTATAAATGTCAATTTAGTTAAGGTAGTCGGTAGTATCATTCAGATCTTCGATGTTTATTGATTTGTCTAGTTGTTCTATCAACTACTTAGAGAAGGGTGTTAAAATCTTCAGCCATGATTGTAGATTTGTTTATTCTCCCTTAAATTCTGTGAAAAACCTTTCATGTGTTTTGAAGCTCTGTTATCAGGTGCATACACACATACGATTGTTACGTCTTCCTGATGAACTGACTCTTTTGTCATTATGAAATGTCTTATCTCTGGTAATATTCTTTGTCTTGAAGTCTATTTTCTTCATTAGTATTATAACACTCCCCAATGCTTACTATTTGGATAATATCTGTTTATTCCATCTATTTACTGTTAGCCTATTTGTCTTTTTTACTTAAAGTGTACCACTTGTCAACAACATATAGTTTAGTCTTGCTTTTGTATCCATACTGACAATCCCTTTTAGTTGTAGTGTTTTAGTGTACCGTCCATTTACATTTAATGTATTTATTGATATGATCAGATATACAGCTATCATTTTGCTGTTTATTTTCTTTTTTTACCTCTCTTTTTTATTTCTCTCTTCCTTCTTTACTGCCTTCTTTTGGTATAACTGAATACTTTTATAATTCCATTTTATTTTTTCTATTTTTTTTTAGCTATACCTCTTTACTTTTTTTAGTGGTTGCTCTAGGGATTATAATATACATCCTTAATATTTTGCAGGCTTCTTACAGTTAATATTATACCAGTTCACATAGTATTTGTCCTATTTGAGGTTTATGTCTTTTTTTAAATCTGTAAATGTATGTATTTCACCAAATTTGGGGAGTTTTCTGATGTTGTTTTTTCCCCATTCTCTCTCTCTTCTCTTTCTAGAACTCCAGTTACTTATATAATAGACCTTCTCATATTGTCCACAGGTCCCTACCTGTTCTTTTTCTCCCTCATTCTTTTTCTCTGTTTTCAGGTTGAATAATTTCTATTGATCTATCTCCAAGTTTACTGGCTTTTTTTTCTGTCACTTCCATTCTGCTATGGAGTCCAAATGGTGAACTCTTAATTTCAGATGATACTGTATTTTTCAATTCTAGAATTTCCATTTGTTTTTATTATAGTTTCTATTTCTCTACTGAGGTTTCCTATATTTTTATTTTTGTGAGTATATTTTACTATGTGTCCCTGAGCATATCTATAATGACTCTTTTAAAATAGTCTGCTACTTTTAACATCTGTATCACCTTGGGGACAAGCCTCATTGATTGCCTTTCTCTTGAATATAGGTCCCCTTTTCCTCTTTCTTGCTTTATTTAGTAATTAGGGGTAGAATACAGAACATTACAAAATGTATGTTGTATTAACTCTGTATACTGTTATGTTTCTCTGAGGAATATTGATTTAGGAAAGAAAAAAAAAAAACAGGCAGGTATTTGGCTCTACGCCAATTCAAACTGTCTCCCTTGTGTGCAGCAGCAGAAATTTCCATTCAGTTTCTTATTCTGAGTTGAACTGCTTAGAGTCTGTCCCATGCATGGGTTCAGAAGTCATCTAGAGATTTGAGTAAAGTTTATATACAGAATTGGTGGCTCACTCGCTTACTCTCTGACTCTCTCCTTTCTGAAATTTCCCTCCTCACTTTCCAGCTGCTGTGGTTACCCCAAATCTGTCCTCTGGTTCTTTAAGCCAGTAACACTGCGGGTTTTTTATCCAACTTTTTAGCAGTCTGCTTGGCACAAACTGGAACCTATCCTCAGGCAGAAAAACATAAAAATAGGAACTCACCCCATGCCATTTCCTTCTTCAAGGTTAGACTTCTGTCCAGTTTCTGCCTGCTCTCCAATACCTTCAGATAATGTTGTTGTACAGAGTTTATAGTTGTTAGCTGTGGGAGAGTGAGTCTAACAGAACTACTGCTTCATTACTGGAAAACAAATCTAATTTCCAATTTTAAGCATCTGTTTTGCAGTAATGGAGAGTAACACCTCACCCCACCTCCTTACCTCACACCTGCCATACACATACCCATTACCCATTACTTCAGTAAAAATCTTTCCCGCACTCAGCCTTCTGGTAGAAACATTTAAGCTAAGAGTGAGGGGATCAGTGTACTTGTTCTTTGAGTAAGCCATTGTGTCACAGGTAAAAAAGGAAGCTAGCAGTGACCTACAAAGTGATCTCATTCACTGCAGGCATGAACTTGGAACTAGAAAGGATGAGGAGATGACCCATCCCACACTACTTTCCTCACCCCACCAGCTTCCCCAAAATCCGTAGACAGCCTGGGAAGATTGGAGGGTTTCTAGTATACACAGTGTAGACGTCTGAACCAATTTCATTTGAATCTCCAAGGGCAGGGTACCTCAGCTGATATCTGGGTTACAAGAGGCTCACATCTGCAGAAATAGCAGGAACAAAAGCAGCATTTTCATTTTACACCATCCTCCTAAGTGCTTCCTAAAATGTTTTCTATACCAAGTGATGCAAGATCTCTCAAAGTAAAGGTTGAGGAGAAACTCGATCAGAATTTGTAAGTACATGAACATTCATTATACAGAGAATTCCAAGAAATTATTCTCTCCACTCAATAAGGTCAGAACAAAGAGAAGGAGTTTTAAATGTCAACAGAAGATGTAAAAGGGCAAAGAAGAGTTTTCTCAGAGTAAAAATGATTAAGAGCAAGACATGTCACAGAGGGATCTGAGAAGTGCATGGAGAGCTGGAGGTGGGGGGTTCTTGAGGTCAGCAGGTTCACTCTCCCTGCAGATTCCCCCAGGAGGTGCTGGAGCCTGTCCAATGGTGGGAGTCCAGAAGTCTAGGAGGAGCCAGTGCCCCTTTTGAAAGCATCACAATCCTGGACATTATTCTGAGACAAAACCTACTGCCTTGCTGCCCACCTCCAGGTAATAATAATCATGTATTGAGCAGTTACTATGTCCCAGGCATGCTTCTTAAAGTACTTTCAAGAATTAACTCAATCTTTACCACAAACCTGTGAAGTGGATATAATTAGCTCCATTTTACGGATGAGGAAACGGAAGCACAGAGAGGTTACCTGTCCCAGGTCACACTGTGAGAGGTGGAGTAGAGAATCAGACTCAGGCAGTCTGGCTCGGGAGCCTGTGGGCTTAACCACTGATGCTCTTCTACCTCCCAGCTGCAGTGTCCCCCAAGGTCCAGCCACTGCTCCTAATTCCTACGCTCTGGAGTAATACAACACAAGGCCAGACTGACCCCTCTTCCCACAGTCAGCCCTTTAGCTATGTCATGGTAATCTCTCCCACTGAATCACTGTCTCCCAATTTGGTTGTCCAAAGTACTACAGTCCTCCCTTATGCCCTTTCTCCCTAACCTGTCAGCTCTGTCTTCAAAATAGATCCCCAATCCAACCACTTCTCATCAGCCTTGCTGCTACCCCCCTCATCCACACCACCGTCTTCTCTCCCTGCTCCACCGCAGCAGCCTCAGAGCCAGTGTCTCACGCTGTGCGTGGGGAAAGAGTAATGGAGCTGAGTGGTGGTGATGGCTGTACATTAGGAATGTATTTGATACTACTTAACTGTATGCTTTAAATTGTTAGGGTAATACATTTTATGTGTATTTTACCACAATAAAAATTTTTTTGAAAAAAGACCCTGGTATTTCAGCTTCCACTCTTGCCCCACAATCTCCTGCCACATGGCAACCAGAGTCATCCTCTGAGTCAGAATCAGGTGAAATCCACCCCTGCTGGAAACCCTCTAGTGGTGTCCTATCATACGTGGAATAAACGCCATGTCATCTGTCCTGGCTCCACTCCAGCTGCACCGGCCTCCTAGCTGTTCCTCACACACATCAAGCATTTTCACCACAGGCCTGCACACCTGGCTGTTCCTCGATGTAGAGTGCTCTTCTCCAGATGGCCACAGGGCTCACTCCAGTCTACTCTGAACCACACCATCTAAACACTGCTCCCATTATGTGCCTTCATCTTAGCCCACTCTACTTCTCTTCAAAGTATGTGTTACTTCCTAACATCATACTTTTTATTTAATTGTTTGCTGTTGTCTGTTTCTCGCCCTAAATGTAAGCATCTTGAGGGTAAGGACTATCTATTCATTGTCTATTCTGTTTACTTCTCTATCCCCAGTGTCTTGAACAGAGTCTCACACATACCAGAAGCTCAATAAATGTCTGTTGGATGAAGGCACAGATGGAATAAATGGATGATGGATGATGGATGGATGGATGGATGGATGGGTCAAAGGATGGCTCTCCTATCTTTGCGTTACCCACAGATTGGACAAGCAGACCTCCCTTCTGTAACACCACACAATTTGTTTCCTATTAAGGTGTAAAAGAGAAGAATGCTAAGTACAGTACTCTTTGGTCATGAGAGACCTCCCCCACTCTGAGAGGAAATCATTAATTCTTGGGTGCTATTTTTCAACAACCACAGGTCATTTCAGTTGGATTATACTACCTGATAGATACCTCTCTCTGTCTCTTATATTCCTAAGAATGGTCTTAGACTCTCTGGTACTCCAAGGACCCTGGGCTGGTTCCTGATCTTCTCCAAAATAAGGATATGATGAAATTGCCAAGGTTCTAAAGGACCAAGGTTCTGAGTGTCATGTACATTTCCAAATCAAGATGCACTCAGTCTCTGGTCTTGACATACACAGATCCTGCATGTCTAATACCTCATAAAAGAATGACTGCTTTTGGTGAATAAATGCTGGCTCTTGGTGAGTATGTCTGTCTTTTAATCCTGCAATGTCATGGGTCTTACCATCTGCCTAGTGTCCATTTGCCCTTTCCAAGGTATAAGCATCCCTCCCTGCCTTGGGGACCCATCCCTCCCCTATTCAGTCACGTAATACATGAGGCTTCTAATACCACCTCTTTTATCTCTTGGAAAATAGGTTTACTATTTGCCCATCCCTAGTCTCACTCTCTCCCATTCTCTGTAATTTCTAAGAATTCTCATAATCAATCAATGCAGTTAGAATCCTCCAGGTCTAAACACAGGAGCTCATTTAACACTGTTAGATGCTCTTTCAAACCAGCCTCACTGTGAAGTACTTTTAGGGACCTTTCCAGGTTGACCGTCACGTCTGTCCTAGAGCCACAGGCCTCTCCGCTCCTTGGTGTGCTTAGTCTGGACACAGATAGTAAAGGGGGCTTTGGACTGCCCTTACTCTTTTATCCTAAGAAGTACTCCTCCCTCAATAATTGGGGGAAAGGAGAGGGTGTGACCCGGTTAGGATGAGCAGTAACGATTTACCTTTATTTGTGTGCATCACTTTCCGCTGCACTTTTCCAAACTGCAGACATCATGTGATCTTCACACAGACTCACGAGGCTGCCGGGGATGTTATTATCTCCATTTTACAGACGTGGAAATGAAGGCTCAGAAAGATTGGGTGACTCTCGTTTACTCACTGGGTTTACTCAATAGGTATTTACTCAGGGTTCTCTATGTGCCAAAAACTTTGCTCACTGCTAGAATAGCCAGAGAACAAAATAGCTCAGGAGAGTATGGTGGAAGAAAATGATATTAAGAGACACACAAACAGATCCCACAAGTCCAATAAGTGCTATGAAAGCACAGAACTGGGCGCTAGAAAATAATAATAGAAGGTGAAATGGATTCACCTGGATTTCAACTGGGGAGGTAGGCGGGTGACATGGGAAGGGAGACAATTGGCAGATGTGGCCGGAGCCCTGTGTAAAGGGGAGAGCAACATGACTGAGCAAAACACAGATCATGCAGGCCCAGCAGACACTTGCAGAAGTTCAGAATGTTTTCCCTCCATGTAAAATGGAAGGGTTTCTAAGTAGTGCAGCAAAGCCGTAATCACATTTTCATTTTTAGAAAGCACTCCAGCTGCTGTAGGAGAGGCCAGAGTAATGCAGGGAGACCAGCGAAGTGGGCAACCAGAGGAGAGCAGGCTGGGGCCAACATGGCAGCAGGTGGGCCAGAGAACCGTGGACATGCTGGACATCCATTTTGGAGAAGAATCTCTGGGACTTGGGGGTGGATCAGAATGGAGAGTGAGGTGAAGGAGAGCAGCTGAGAAGGTGGGGTGCCACGACATGTGGGGGAATAGCGGGTGGAAAGCACGTTTCTGATCACACCATAGCAGAGGCTGGGAGAACCAAAACCTGGGACTTCTCATTCCTATAACCATATCATGGTGTCCCTTCTACAAGTGATGGCAGATGTCCACCTAAGTCAGGACAAGGAGCTGGTTTAAAATCACTCTGTCTGCTTCATCCACATGTGGGGTCTAGGGACCGCTCTTGGCAGTTACTAAGTGGGGACTCCTTGGAGCAGAATCTGATTTAATTCTAATCGCCTCCAACTTAATTCCTTCTGAAGGACCTGTCTGGGTGGGGCCCTGATGTTCTGGCTGTCAAACACAGCCATGTCCCGGGGGATGGGCCTCCTGACCTTGGCTTTTCCAGAGACCCAGCTGAGACACCCAGCCAGGGCAGGGCCCCAGAACAGAGGTGACCACTCTCAGAAAGTGAGGTCACTCAGGTCCTGCTGCCATGACAACTGCCACAGACCAGCACCAGGCTATCTCCACTCCCTAAGGAGGCCTTTCAGGTCAACCCTATGGGCAGGCTCCGACAGGCCCATATTGCCAGCTGAAGCCACTGTTCTCACTGGCACTCCCTGATGGGGTTGGAATGAGAGTGATTTTTTCATCAAGATTTCTCCATATTCATAGAAGTACAAGCCCCTCAGCCCCAAAATTCCATCCAGAAGCCCAGTAAGAAGGTATGCTCTGAGCCTACTGGCCATAAGGCCTTATCTAGCTGCAGGCTTCTGCTGATCACACCCCTGGGGCTCAGTGGGTGGTTGTAAACAAAACCAATACTGTGGGAAAGTCGTCAGCTGATGTGGGAGACCCCACTCACCCGTCCAGCCTCATCTCTCATCACCATCTTCCCGGCAGGCCACTTTCTAGCCACGTTTCCCAAATTCACCTAGTTCTTTGCAACCTCCAGTCTTACATATGCCCTTCTCTCCACTTGATGCACATTCTTCCCTCTCTACCTGATTGGCCCCTACTCTTCCCTCCAGTCTCAGATGAGATGCTCCTTTCTTCAGGAAGTTCTCCTGACTCCCCCAGGTCGGGTTAAGGCCCAATGGACATTCCCATAGCATTCCACACTTCCTGGCTAGGACGACTGGGTGTGCCATCTGGTAAGGATCTGGTTGCCATCTGACCTCCCCCTTTCCTGGCAGACTAGTAAAGAGTGGCTGGTGTGGTGGTCAGTATGGAGTGGTCAGTGGAACCCTGCAGCTGGATAGACTGCTTTGTTTTTCTATCTTCAGCCATTACTCCTTTCCCCAGTTATTTTATCTGTAATGTCTTTCTGCTTGTAAAAGAAATACATGCATTTTTATAATAACCCCCGTCATCATTACAAGGGCTATGGTTTATTTAGATTCCCACATTCCCACACTGCCAAGGTTTACAGAGATAATGAAATCCTCACAGCACCCCTCACCCCTCTGAAGTGGGTGTATGTGGGCCATTTTACAGATAAAGAGACTGAGGCTCCAAGGATGAAGGAAATTATCTAAGGTTACACAACAAACAAGGACTCATGGTTTAAGTCTCTGTGCTTCTCTCTGGGGTGTTTCTTACCTGGGGACCAGGTGTTCCCACCCTGGACAACAGGTAAGGTATTGGAAAAGAACAGAGGTTGACACTAGATCTAACCCTTGCACTCAAACACAGGTAACCACTGTGAACCTGCCGGCAGTTTCCACACAGTATTTTTCTAGACATATTTTCTTTTTCCTGAGATCCTACTAAATATGCAATTTGGCATATTGCTTTCTTCACTTAACATTTTCCAATGTTCTTAAAAACTTCATTTTTTAAAAGTGCAGTTACTCGTCAATTCCAGAAGAGAAGAGCACAGATATGACAGAGGCCTTGAACTTGACCATTTTCCCCAGATGCCAATAGCCATATGTACGCAGCAAGAGGATTTAACAGCCTGATTCAGCACCGTGGGAAGGAGTAAATTGCTTGAGTCTGGGAAATACATTACCTCAATCTCGTAAATGGTTTTTGAAAATCATTAGGCCACAGAAATGTCATTCTGCAGGTCCAGCTTTCTCTGCCTCCCCAATCCTGCTCAACACCACCCCATTTCACTGTGTCAGGCACCACCAAACTTGGAGTACTCAAATCTAGGTGGGTAGCAGGCTGATCCCCTCAGCCCAGGTTACCCCAAAATCCCTCTAAAAGACAAGCAGAATGTCCTCTCAGCCTCCCCTGACTTGTTCAACTCAGAGGTTGTAAGAGATGCACATACTTGAGAAAGAGCATATCCCTTCTCCACCTAGAGCTAGCAGGCTCACGCCAGAGCAAAGTTCTTCCTCTGCTACCCAGCACTGATGTTATTAACTCACCAGAAATTATCTTTATGGGCCCCAGTTTGGTGTCCAAAAATAAAATGGGAGTAGATTTACGGGTCTCCAGTCCATTACCGAGAAACAATCCTTAAGTCTAATCACTTCTAAAAGGGCCATCTAAGGACGAATTGGACACTTTCCAGTAGTTTCCAGTTTACTCAATCCTCAGAACCCAAGCTCACGCTCAGGCCTGGGGTTCTTTGGAAGTGAATATGCATCATTCCCTAACAAACTGTATTTTGAATGCATTAGGTGGTATTATAAATGGGGCCCAAAAAATTTCTAATAGTGTTGAATTAGTCTGTATAATTGCATTACTTCAAAAAGCGCAAAATTATTTTACCTATAAAAGTTTAACAAGTGATTCTAAAGGCTTAAGAATTATGTAATAGGATAATAATGATAAATCTACATCACTTAAGTCAATGATTTTTGTGGTCACACAGCCTGTAATTTACAGAAGCTGCTTGGCTGAGAGTGTAACCATCAGGAATCCCTTTATCTGCAACCTGCTGACAGCGATAAGAACTCAGATGTCAGTGTGTAACAGTTCCCATGAAGAGCCAGTTGTGATCAGCAATGCCTGCCTGTACTGATCACACAAAGGCCATCTGTCCAGTTGATCTGTCCATCTCTCCCACACTCTTGCTCACAAGCTTTAGAATATGGTGCATGACTTCCAAGTTTTTTAAAAGAGGAAAAAGCACAACTGCTGATTAATTTGTAAGCTGTTGTTTTTGAGATGAATTATTATTGGTAATATGTTGCTTACCACCAGCTGTAATTTGTACATTTTTACTGATTCTGATTATCAATATCAATAACGTATTTGCCATGGTTCTGTGTCATCTGTGACCACCACCTCAGGACCCCAGGAGCAGGTGCTCACAAAGCCCAGCGGCTCTCCTCTGTGCTCTGACTGGGCCTCATGGCCACCTTGGCTACCCCTCCCCACCCCACCAAGAGGAAGGTGGAGCACAGGGCTGAAATAGCCAAGGGATCACAACATCTGGGGCACATACCTAACTTAATAGTTAATCCAAAGGCTTGGAGTCATCATGGATTGAACCTTCTTTTCACTTAGCTGGTCGGCCTACCTAAAATCCTTTCCCTTAGCAGTATCACTAGTCCCAGCCCCATGTCATCTTAGAGGAGCAGCACTGAGTTGAAAGCACCAGGTTCCAAACCCCAACTGCTCTAACCATCTGTAGCAGAAGCCTGCTCCAGCAAGGCAGCCGATGCTCAAGTTAGGATGCAATGAGCATTTTCTCTACCCCGGTCCTTATTCTTCCAGATGCTCCCAACAGGTTTCCTCTGCCCACTTCTTCCAGAGGGAAGTCAGAAGCTCAATGAGGCAACCAAGGGATTTAGAACAAAGGTGCCTGGAAGCTTCCCATTAATCCAAAAGTGAAAAACCTATAACCTATCAGGTCCCCCTGGGCTCTGGCAGCTAGAAAACTTTCAGTTTATTTCTCAGACCTTTGGTCAGATGCTACGAGAAGCCTCTCCTTCACACCCACCTCTGTGCCACCTGGCTTCTCAGTTTTCTTTTCATCTTTATAAAAGTAAGCTTTAAAATCCTCTTGTTGTGCATGAGTTTATATGATAAACTAGTTTAAAATCTCTTTTGCAAGTTGCCATGGCATAAATTACAGATAAAGACCAACAAAGCTAAG
Organism: Galeopterus variegatus; assembly: GCF_000696425.1. NCBI lineage: Eukaryota > Metazoa > Chordata > Mammalia > Dermoptera > Cynocephalidae > Galeopterus > Galeopterus variegatus. The sequence continues at coordinate 125,691 of NW_007728685.1, read as the reverse complement.
GCTCTGAGGCAAAATTTTATTACCACCTTGAAGGAGTACAGTATCATTTTTCTTCCAGTAAACATGTAAATCTAGTGTCCAAAACAATACAAGTTGCTTTATTTTGTGGTTTATTTGCATGATTTTTAATGACGAACGATAATGAAGTGTAACCAAATCCTCCAATCCTAAATTCATCCAGACTTTGCTGCAGAGAAATGCATTAATAATTAATTCTAAAGTTTCAGATGAGAAATCATACGGTAGAACTCTGAGGCTGCTGGGGGACAGGAACAGTGTAAGAGGAGGCCTGGGGGGTTCACGGGGTGACAGCAAGAAGAACATCGAGAGGCTGGCCAGTTAGTTCAGTTGGGTAGATTGTGATACTGATAACATCACGGTTCAGGGTTCAATCCCTGTTACTGGCCAGCCACAAAAAAAAAAAAAAAGACATTGAGGCCTGATTCCCAAGGGTACTTCAAGGTCAGACTCCCCTGAATCCTCACCTTGCTCTGCCTTTTCAATCCATGTGGCCTGCACAAATGACCAAGTCATTGAGCCTCCATTTCTACGGCTAGAAATCAGGGCGAATACTACCACTTCCCAGAGTTGTGGGGAAGCTGAAAGGGGATTAAAATAACAAAGTAGAAGGTACCACAAAAGGCACTACTAAATATTTGCTCTCTTTCCTATCCTTCACTACCTGCTGCCAAAATAGCACAGGGTGGTACACGCAGAAATCAAGACCCTAACACATAAGGGCAAGACGAGCTGTTTTGTTGCCTCCCTCTAGACATGACCCTCCAGATGAGTCACCAGCACTTGTGAATGTACCAACTGTCCACCATCAGTTTAGTCCATGGGCCCAATACCAAAGCCCCAGCCCAGGGTCAATGCAGACTACGGCAAGGACATCTGAGCTACTTCCTCTGCAAGCATGGAAGACTCTAGAAGTTATGACTGGCCCTGGGGCCAGTGCAAGAAAGATGACACCCAGGCACAGAGGTGATGTAGAAAGGCAGCTGCCCTGGCATTGGCCTTAGCTCAGGGGGTGGGGGGTAAGCAGGGAGTAGACACCTGGGTCCTACCCTTCACTACATGCTTTACAGACATCCATCCTGCTGTTCCCTGCAGCAGTTTTCCTGACCCACAACTAAAAGGAGTGGGACTTGTTCACAGGCATGTCTCTCATCATCTCCATGCCCTCTAGAAGGAAAAACTACCACCTTCAAAACAGCAAAATTACGATCAGCATCAGTGAAGCACCAGCCCCCTCCAACCTCTGCTTTCCTTTAATTTGCATGGGTTCAGATGTTTTGTCTCAGCCTCAAATTCAGCCAGACATGCTAATGCTTCTCAGTCATGCCCCCTGCCCCCCGCTGGGGTGTGTCCATCTTCCCACAGACAACTCCTTGCAGAGTTCTGAGGCCCCAGCTGGTGGCCTGAAGACCAAGTGGGGCCAAGGACAGGACGGGCTCTGGAGCTGGACACCAGGTATCCAGGGCTGACTCTCCCTCTGGCTGGGCTGGGTGGCCTCTGCTCTATTGGTTCACCTCTCTGAGCCTCAAGGTTGTTGGGAGGATAATCTGAGCATATGCACACACCACACCTAGCCCAGCCCAGCACTAACAACAGCGATTATTATTACTCATGCTCCAATCATTCAACACATATTCCTCATGCCTTCCAAATGTGTTCATTTCACATCAGCCCGGAGCACTCCCAATTAATGAAAGAACAAATTAAACTGTCATTACTTTGGTTTAATTCTGTAATTAAAGAACTTCAAGAGGCGACAGGCTCTAAATAATGCACGCTTTTGTCAGAGAAATGTTGAGTTCTGGGCAGAGAGAAAAAAAGGGGGGGAAAGCTTTGGGGAAAAGAAGAGAGAAGCAGTATGAGGCAGGAGCAATGATATTTATTCCCAAAGATTGGAGGGAACAATCACGTGACAGCTGAAGGACTCAATTTGTTTTTGAGTTAAGGCTTCAGCTATCACCGAAAGCAGGAGAATATATGGCCCCCTGCCTCCCTCTCTGCACCTGCCGTAAACAGAAACGGTGTCGGGAGTAATTCAATCGGTAGCTGTTCCAGTTGATGAGGCAAAGCACGGCAGTCATTTTGACATCTGCTTGTGTGTGACTCTCCTTTTTATGTCAGTTCGGGGAAAGAGAAATAAAGAAAGTAAAAGCATGTGGCACGTAAATTTTTTTAAATGTGTGTCTCTTATCCAGCGGATCATGCAGCTGCCACATGTTGACTAACCAAATGAGGCTGTTACATGCAGTGCTGGAGAGAGACGGCCTTGGAGTCAGATGCACAGGATTCAAACCCAGCTCCACCGCACCCTGGCCTCAGGTGTGAACACACCCCACCAAGCAGACCCAGGCCCCGCCTCAGGCCAGGTCAGGACTCAGAAGACAGGGAGCAGTGATCTCCTGATGCATGAGAGCCTGTGGACTGGCAAGCAGAGCAGGTTTGAATTAGGAACCAGGAACCAGGCCTATGACTTCAAATTAAATAACTTTTGAGATGTTTTCTTCTCATTAGGCATTCATGTTTTCATAAATCCCTTACACAGTTAATTGCTGTGTCCTGATTCTCTGAATCACGTAAAGAAATGGCTTTCAGACATGGCCTCCACTTACGCTTCTATTAGCTGCAGACCCCAAAGATGAAATGTTATTAAATATAACTTTTTTTTCCTACGATATCACTAAGTTCCAAGAACAGCTTGGAGGTTTCCCTGAAAAGGCTGGCAAATGTGCTTAGTACACAGAATAGCAGCTGCTTTACAAATTGCATACTTTTATTAAATTACTGTCCCTGTAACATCCTGCCAGCCACAGGATTAAAAGGGAAAAGAAATTAAACTGATGGGAAAAGCTCTCGAGCAACAGGTCTAAGACACAAGTAATAAATCTCCTTTTAAACCTATACTGTTTGTGGGCAACAGAGTTGGTTTTAGTTTTGTTTTGGGGAACGGGGAGTCTAGCATATAAAATTTTGGCTGGTCATTTAGCTTAGTTGGTTAGAGCATGGTGCTGATAACAACATGGTCCAGGGTTCAGAAAAAAAAAAGAAAGAAAAGATAAAATTTTAATAACATAGATCCACTATTTCAAAGCTGAAATGTCACTTATCCACACTGCCAGATGTATGATAATTTTCTTTTCTTTCCTTCTTTCTCTACCAGCCTAGGAGCTCCACTAGGGTGAAGACCCCCTGCCTCGGGTTCATCACCATCTACCTAGGACCTAGTAGATTGCCTGGCTTGCAGTAGATACTTACTAAATACTGGCTTAGTGACCAAGTGAATGAATGTACCCCGAGCAGAGGGCTGGCCACAGTTTTGTGGTCAGAAAGTGTTCATTAGTCCATTCAGGGACAGTGTGACAAGCCCACTCTCACAGCGATAGGTTGTATCTTAACACTCTCTGCAACCCAAGCCCACTCTTCTTAAAAGAGAGCTCACGCATGGCAGTTAGAACTGGCCCTCATCCCCCAGATCCTCCCACCCCCTCCCAGTCCCACACTGTGGAAAGGAACCCTTCAGAGCAACAGCCCTGCATCAGATCCTCTCTCTGCCTCTCTCTAGCTGTATGTGACCCTGGGCAACTGCTCTACCCTCTTAAGAGGAGGTTTCCCAGCGATATAAATGAGAATAAAAATACCTAACAGAGGGTCAGTATGAGGACTTCAGCCCAGCACTCAGCATGCAGTAAGCTCTCAATATGTGGCTGTTGCTACTATGACTCTGCATCTACGCAGGAACCTCCATCCTCCTCCTTCACCCCATCAGCACATACCAAGCACCACTCAGGAGCTTTCCTCCTATTGTCATTTCATCCTACAGCCACCCTATGCAGAGATGAAATTACAACTGCCCCCATTTCACAGATGAGGAAACCAAGACCGAGAGCTCCAGTAACTTAGGTGGCAGGCTGGGAAGCAGCAAAGCCCACACCCTTCTCCATGAAGCCTGGCTGCAGGGCCATGCCAAGCTCTACCCTCCCCACCCCACACAACGCTATGTGCCCTCACTCCAGCACTACAGGCTCCCACTCCCCAGGCACTGCTGCTTCCAGCTTCTGCCCAGAAAATTCCAGAAGTGAGATCTGTCCGGTGAGGAGACACCCTCAAGACCCAAAATATCTCCTGTGCTGCCTTCTTCACTCCCCTGGCAGTGAGGGCGGCCCCAGTCCTGTGTCCTACATGCTCAGTTGACACAATCATTCTCGTAGACATCTGTCCATGTCCCACTCTGTAGTGAGTGTTCCCTCGAGCAGCAGCCCCCTATCCCCACACCTGAGGACCTGGCACACAGTAGGAGCTCAGCAATCATTTGACAACTAAGTGGGTAAATAAACAGTGCCCCCTATGTGTCCATCATGATGCTGGTACCAGAATCTTCTGGAAACCTAAGCCAGGAAGCAGAATCTTGGCTCCCTGTCCCGGTTTCAAGACCAAACCAGGCAAGGCTCTATATGCCTCGGTTGATTAAAGTAATGAACAGGAAGTAAACACAAGGCTGCTTATTGGATCCACATAGAACCCCTCACTCAAGAAGCCAGGGAGCGGGTACTTTGACACAAATTCAGCGGCAGCATCTTTAATCATTTCAGGGTTAATAAAAAATGTCAATTACATTTGTCATCATGGCTATCCTGGGGGAGCAATCCTAGCACAGACAATCTCTGGCCAAATGACAGCCTGGTCTCTTTGTCACACATCCCTCCAGCTGCCTCGCTGACAAACTAATCGAGCTGGTTACCTCCCCCATGGCCTGTCCCTCCGTAAATAATCAGAAGTCATGTGGATCTCCCAAATAATTCTGACCTGAGAACTGCTGCTCTGACTCTCCCTAAATAAGGAGAGGGAATAAAAACAAGGAACGAGACCCTAAACACACCAGAATGTGGCAAAACCCAGGGTGGCCCAGGGTTCTTCCACAGGGACAGAGCGGTGCCTATCTTTTTATTCCGATGTCTGTCAGGGCTCTCAGCACACACCACAGAGCTAACACATTGCATCGTGCTGGTCAGCCCTTCCCCACTCCCCAGAACCTCATGAGGGGGTCCCATTCTACAAGCGAGCAAACAGCAGCTTAGAACAGACTAAGTGGCACGCCTCAATGGAGACTCAAAGCCAGGTGTCTGGCGCCACCCCGCTGCCTGTGGCCGAAGGGCTTCCTGAGCTTGGCTGCCTGTCTGCATTTTGAGAGTAGCTATTTTGCAATCAAGGAATTCCTGCACATTCAAATTGCCAGGTGCAAATGTATCTAAGAGGAAAACACTCCCCTGGCATAACTGACATTTAACACATAAAGAGAAGAATGGAGTCAGGTTGAAATTGAAAAAGGAAAACACTGCTTTCTACCCCAGGACTACTCCAAATGCTCTGAAATCATTAAATGTGCCTAAATTAAGCATCCTACCTTTACCAGAGAATGACTTAAAAATGACTACGCTGCTTTCAGGGACTCTCAAGTAACATTTTCCCACATTTGCTTTTCAACAATGAATCCTTTCCTTGACACATGCATCTGGAAAGGGACCAAAACTCAGGGTCCCTGCTTTACCCTAACTAGACGTGGGGCTTCAGCAAATCTCTTAGCCTCCTCCACAGCGCATAAGAAGGCAGTGTGCTAATTCTGCTCCTCTCCACTGTAATACGCTTTACAAACGGGAGGAATTTTTGTTACGAAAACTCCAAACACTCAAAATCATTTTTATTTTCAGAGAAAACGTGGAGAGTATGAAGAACATACAACTATTTACGGGATTCGTTTTAGAGCTATGGCAATTCAAAGGGTTAAGCTAAGCATGACTCCTCAGAGACCACTGTTAATTTCTCCAGCTCACTGTCACATAAAAAGCGACCGCCCCCATACGGCAATCAGGGGCTGCCCGACTGCCCTTCCAGAGAGTTCTGTCTCCAGTGAGAAATCTAGATGACACTTTTTCGACAGCCCAACAGTCATTAGGTTTGCAAGTTAACTTTCATGAGACAAGCAAAGGCTCTTATTTTGATGGCTTCCCTCCATTTCAGCAATTTTATCACCATCATAAACACTAATGGCTCCTGAATACCTGCTGTGGGTGGGGCGTGCTGTGCCAGGCTGAAAGGCACAACACCACACAGAATGCCATCAAGTGAGTCACCCGTCTCTGCTGGCAATCAGCTCCATGACGCACAGGAGTCTGGGGGCTGAAGCAATGGCAACTTCTTAGAGGCCAGAGCCAGCCATACACTCTGACAAGCAACGGACTCCAAAGGCCAGGGTCCCTCACTTCCTGAGTGCCCACCACGTGCCAGACACACCACCAGCTGCCTCACACATGTTATGTGTGATCCTGACAATAACCCAGGATGGGATCATGCCACTCATTACTCACCTGTGGGAAAAGTGAGGTTCAGAGAAAAGAGATGTCACTTGTTGGGAGCATAGTTAGAAATTGCCCAATAAACTGAAGCCCAGACTCACCTCCCCCACTGTCCTTTGCCTCAGTTTACAGGAAGGTGCCCTAGCCATCGGTGTCATGACATTTTCATGGGCGGGTGGTCAATCGGTTATGTGCTGGAGGAAGTGCAGACCCCTAGAAGGGTTCTAAAAGGAACTCCAGCTTTAGATCCAGATGGTTCAGAGTTCAAATCCCATCTCTGCCTCGTAGCTGTCTAACCCTGAGCATTTTGCAGCACCTCTCTGAGACTTACTTTCCTCAGATGTAAAACAGGAAAAATGTAATGAACTTGATGGGGTAGTTAAGAAGATTAAACAAGATTAAATGAAATAACATGCAAAGCCACTCAACCTATCTCTTCTCCCTAATCAACTCTGCCTATAACCAGCTTTCGATGAAAGAGCATAAGAATCAGATGCAACTTCAGATCCCACCTCCCAGAATTGCCAGCTAGGTGACTGTGGGCACGGGGCATAACCTCACTGGGCTCCTCTGGCTCAGCTCCCCACAGCCACCATACAGGGGAGTGTAAGGGTTAAGGAGCTGGTGTCTGGCACAGAGTGGGCGTTCAATAAAAGCTCATTCAATTCAATTTCACTTAATTAAAAAACCTTACTCATAGCCTCGAGAATGGCAGGAGCACAGAGGGCTCAAACTACAAACTGAAATCCATTTGAAGCCCATAAATTTTATATCCTGCCAATGAATGCATTTTCTTATTAAGCGACAATATTATAAACCTCTTCTGAATTCCTGGCAATGTTTAAAAGTCATATCTTCATTGGGCTGAAAGCTGTTGTCAAATCACAAAGAACTTGAAGGGGCTCTAAAACAACTGATGAAAAGGAATAACTGAAACCAAGTTTACTGAACAAATCGAATTATTTCACTGCCGTGCCTATCTTTGCAAAGCTTCTCCAAATTACACTTCATTATGAGACTCGGAAATTAGACACCAGTAACAAAATGAGAAAGCCAGAACACGTAAATATTTACATAATCATCAGAATAATATTCTTCTCCTGTGCAAATCTACCTACTACTTTGTTTATTCTTATTAACTCAAGTTTAGAAATGGAACAATCATCTGAAACAGGACCCTGGGGATTTCTTTCCCTGACTCAAACCATTTCTTTTTTTCTTTTATAAAAACAGTGGTGTGACAGGAGAGAAAAGGGTGAGAAAGCAAGGAGGGAGGAATGGCGCCTTTCCCTTCAAGCCCCTTGGGATCATTGGTCCCAGCTCCAGACTCAGAGCAGCCAGGCAGACATAGATACTTAGGCCAGCTGCTCTATTCTCTTCTTTCTGTGCTCCTGCCATTCTGAGGGGGTGTGTCACACACCAGGGCTGTGGGTGAACGTGCAGGGGTAGAGAGGCTGTGGTGGGTGCAGGGAGGGGGGTAGCAGTGGTGGTGGCAGTGGTAGCAGCAATAATAACAACAGCAACTAATGTCCGAGGATCTTGGTGCATGTCATCCCAAATCCTTCAACCACTCTGTAAACTGGGAGGCATTATCCCCACTTTGCAGTAAGGAAACCAAGGTTGCCAGAAGTTAAGCAAACACCTTGCCCAGGGCCGCACACAGCTAGTAAGCGCCAAAGCCAGGTATCAGCCCAGCTTTGGGTGGCTTTTTCTACCACGCTAGTACCACTTCTTGAGTGCTGAAGCCCATACCACAGTGAGGCTTGACTCTCAGCAGGCACCGGGCTGGTATCTTGGATGTGGGTCTTGCTAAAGCCAAGCTATGGGGTCTCTCAAAGAGAAAGTGAGGCTGAGGCTGGGTGGTGATGGAGAAAGAGTGACCTGCTCTCTGCAGCCCGGTGCTCTCCTGGGAGCAAGGCCAACACATGGGCGAGGCCCTGAAAAGAAGTCCCTGCTCTGGGTTTCACCTCCCACTTTCTTGCCATCATCTCTGGCCCTCGGCCACACTAGCCAAGCACACGTGCATGCATTCAACAAGCACTGAGCCCAACTCCTTGCCAAGATTTGGAGGGACCCAAATGGCTGAGGCACAGCCCCCGTGCTAAAAGGCCTTCAGTGCTCTACCAGGCAAGACTCTAACTGTTGTGCCACGTTTTCCAAAACAAAAAGGTGGAACAGATGGCTCAGCATACGATGTGGCATGGGTACAGCAATCAAAAGAAGGGCCATCCTAGCAAAAGGAGGCCCTCTGGGAGCCAGTCAGTGTTCTTGATTCTAGGGTGGGCTTGAAGAAAGAGACTTGGACTTTCTCTGCCTCATGTATGATGCCCAATGAGGTGCTGCTAGGTAGAAAACACCTCAGGAAGGATCCGATGACATGGCAAAGTGAAACCAAGCTACACAGGGGACTGACTTTCTCTTGTTTCCAATGCACGGAAGCCTCCCCACCCCAAGAGAGACTGTACACCTGACCCAGAGGTTGCTTGGACAGCCTGATGGGAAGCCCAGGCCACAGTGCATGGCTATACTGCCATGCAGTGCCCTTACAGGGGGAAGTTAGGATGACAAAAGTATCTGGCTGCAAATCCGTGGAGACACCATTAAGATGCCATTAAAACGTGTGAGCTCAGTGTAAAACTATTTCATTGCAAATTATAGTGCTGTAAAATAAACAAAGGAAATGAATTCCAAAAAGCATTAAAGTAACATTAAAGCAAACTGAAGCCCTTTCTCAAGTACAGAGAACTCTAAGCAAGACAAGCCCACGGTCTGTGGTGGAAAGTTGAGCTGGGACATGGCAGTCAGCCCTGCACTCTGCCTCACCTCATTCTCCTGCTAGCTGTGTGACCCTCTACAAGCACTTAACCTCTCTCAGCCACAAGGTGCTTGTATGGAAAATGCCATGTGGATGGGAGGGTTAAATGAGATAAGATGAGAGAGAGAGAGAGAGAGAGAGAGAGAGAGAACGCAGTGAGGCTCAAATGTCCTAAGGATGCATGGCTCGTCAGTAGAAGAGCCAAGAATTGCAACACCTGAGTCTAGACGCTGAGAAGATGTGAGTGAAGAGCTCGCCCTAGAGGCTGTCAGCAATATCATTCCCTTTTATAAAGAAAACTGAGGCCCAAAGAGATTAATGACTTGCTCATGGTCAACTCCACCATGCTAGTCAGCAGCTATGCTCCCTCCCTCCAAGATAGTCACAGAACTTGCTGGCTCCTCTCACCTGAGGACTCACACCTACACTTAAGTGGCACTCGCTTATCCCTGGAAGTCATGCCTGATCCCCAAATCTCATGTACATGCCCCTCCTAGGTGATCTATAGCATACTTCCATGATAGGCCTAAATGCCCTTCCGCCGTGAGGATCCCTGTCTGGACTGGAAGTCACTCCCTCCTGCTCCCTGCACTAACCTCACTGCCTATGCTGTACTGCATGAATGAATAAAAGCATGCATGCCTCGTCACCCCACGTGGCAAGGATGGGTGGAGTAACAAGCCCTCACCTCTGGGCCAGAGTTCTTTCCACTCCAAGACAGCTGGGAGAGTTTCTCTTTCAGTGGTCTTCAAACTTTTTTGATCACACACCACTGTTATTTTAAAAGATTTGTTTTGAGCACACAACTTTGAGTGAATATATACTATTCAATTGATACATTATATCTATTATAAAACGTGTACGTACACACACAAATTTTAGAAGGATGATTATGAAAAGTAGCTATAAGGAAAATATCTCATACTTGCTCCTGGGTTTTCCCTCCCTCCCTGGGATCTTTTTACATGGCACCCAGGGTGATGTGATCCCTGCTCTTGGCATGTTGGGTATGTAATGAACCCCAACAGGAGGGGACAAGCACACCTGTCATTCATGAGTCCAAACTCCAGCACCAGACAGCACGACCTCAAACTCCAGGACCCAGCTCAGGTCTGTGCAACATGTGGTCACACTACTACTCTGAAGCCCGGTTTCCTCCTCCAAGCACATCCCCACTCTTCTAAAGTCAGGTGGAAAAGAGAGGATGCCCAGTAAGGTCTCTGCAATTATCAGCACTTAGACACACATGGTACAGCTCTCGTGCACCTAAATAACAGCCAAAAAGATGATGAGAACGACAGAACGGACTACTCTTAGCTGTGAGCAAGGGCCAAGGGAGCTCTAGGTAATAATGTGGCCTGATTGGATACATTGTAAAGTGAAAAAAATGCAAACTGCAAAAGAGAATCTATAGTATTCTACTTTTGATAAACAAAGAAGGGGAAATAAGAAACTACCTATTTGAGCAAAAAGAAACACGGAAGGAAAAAACAAAGACTAATGAGACTGGTTACCTATAGGGCAGGGGTGGGAACTGGGTAGATGGGATAAAGAGAATGGGGTGGATGGGTGTGGAAACACCTCTTTTTTTGCACAGACCTGACTTTTGGAAATGTTAGTGGTTTGGGAGGTAGGAAGGGAGGAGAAAAATCTATGTGATGGGGGGGGACCCTAATTTGGAACACAAAGAGAAACAAATGAAACAAATTGCTTTTCAAATGAATAACATAACCACTCTGAAGGGAGACAGAGAGAAAAAAAACTAATCCAAGGAACATCTGAAATTTGGACTATATGCCCTCAGGCTAAAGTCAAAAAGAACTCTAACATTTAACTCTAATTAGTAGACTTTTCTTTAGAGAGGTTAGCAATTCTGCAACTACTTTTTGACATTCTAGGATTGAACAAGTATGTAAATACATTATGAAAATGGGAGCCAGGTTTCACACTGTTGAAGAACGGAGTTACAAACATGGAAACGGAAACAGGCAGAATGGAAACAGGCAGAATGAACCCTGCAGTACTGGATGGGAATTAGAGAATCAGTGTGAACTCATGGGTTTTATTAAGTAGAAAGAAATGGATAGAGGTGTGCGTGGGTGTGTGTATGACCACATGCATGTGTGCACGTGTAAGCAGACATCTATTGCCTACATATGTCTTCTGAGAATCGATGACACCCCCGTAACAATGAGCACACCTAACACCTAAATCTTGTTTTCTAAATGCCTTTCTCCACTAAAAGGAACCAGAGCGCCTTGGAGATGGCTGATTCTAGGACTGGGACAGGGAAAGAACAAGTGAGCCTGGAACATCTTGCTGTGCCAAAAAGTAAGGATATGTTCAAAGAATGAGGGAGACATCTCAAATGGACACAGGAGCTAGTTAACAAGAACTTTTATTAGTCAAATGATAAAAATGGATTATAACTTATTAAACTAAGAGTCCATGACTCCACCTGGATACAAAATAAATAAATAGACTAATGAGGGAAAAGGAAAACTCCCCTTTATAGTTAAGAAGAAATGACAGAATTGGAAATCACCATCTGACAACCATCACCACAGAGACTGATTCAGGTAAGAATCATCAATGGGTGCTAGAACTAGTGCATGAAAGTTTGAGGAATAACAGGATATTGATGTAGTCTCAAAGTGCTACCCACATGATACTTTTTAATTGCAAAAGGTAAAATAACCACACTGGAGAAACTTGGCAGAGGCCATCTTAACCAAGTGATCAAAGTTAACATTGCCAGCAACATGACTAATCAATAGCATGTGCTCCCTGCATTGCCCCTGTGATGTTCCTTCCAAAAACTGCAAAATCTGAAAACAATCACAAGGAAACACCAGACAGACCCAAACTGAAGGACAGTCTACAAAACAACTAGCTCGTACTCTTTAAATATATAAATGTCATGAAATATAGGAACTGTTCCAAAATAAAGGAGACTAAAGAGACAGGACAATGAAGGTAATAACATATGATCATGAATTCTCTTTGCTTATAAAGGACATTGTTGGAACAGCTGACAAAATCTCAATTAGGTGTATACAGTCGATTAGATAACAGTCTTGTTTCAATGGTATTTTCCTGATGTTGATAACCACACTGTGGTTGTGTAAGAGAATTTCTTGTTTTAGGAAGCACATGCTGAAGTATTTGGGAGTAAAGGACCAACAGTCTTACTCTTAATTGGTTCAGAAAAAAAAATATGTACATACATATGTGTGTATATACACAAGGTACTTCAAAACGTTCATGAAGAAACAGAATTAAAAGATAATACGAATCTTTCCATGAACTTTTTGAAGCCCCCTCGTATGCAGACAGAGAGAATGAAATGATGTTAACATTTGGAGAGTCTGGGTAAAGGGTATCTGGAAATTCTTTGTGATATTCTTGTAACTTTTCTATAAGTCTGAAATTATGTCAACATTTTAAAAAAGACTTAGGAGAAAAGATGGATTTTTTGTAGGCTGGTAAATTGGTGGTTATTTGTCAGGTTTCTTTTGGCAGGCTACACTTTTGGAAGACTCAGGCATTGTGACAGTCAGCTCTTTCTAAAAGTAACTAATGATAGGAGTTGACTCTTACAAGTGGAACTTATTACACTGCTTATTACGTTGACTTATTACACTTTTACGGTGAGTGTTTCTGCAAGATACTTTCCTTTCTTTTCCATTTTGTTTCTTCTTTTCAAATTGCTGGCTTTGGCAGCCTTCCTAATCTAAGTGAGAGGAGAATGAGACTCCCACTTCAACCACTGTTGTAACTCACGACTTGCTGATGTTGAAATTGGGATATACAAATGTAACACATTGACCACACAGAAGAAACGCAGAGAAGAAAAGCACTCATCTTTGAGGAAGAATCACAAGAGGTTATGAACAGAAATGTACTCCTGTTTCTCGGGCCAAATAGCTCTCCAACTGTTGTATTCTCCTCACATCCTCCTCAAAATTAATTCAGCTCTTACAGATTTTTTTCCCTGATATATAAAGAAGGAGACTTTAATAAATAATCCATTAACTGCTTTTATCAAATGTGCATTACTTTTCATTTGTATTAAGCAAAACCAAACGAAAAACCAATTTCTTTCAGTTAACTAGGGAATTGAAGTACCTTGCCAAGAAGTTATATGATTCTAGAAAAATCCTTTAGAAAATATAGTTAAGTCTAAATGCTCTAAAACAACTAGTCTTATCAAAAGTTTCTTATTAATGGAAGCTCCAAGGATACAGATACTCAAATCAATTCATGTCAATATTTTAATGTCACGCATTAATTAGCCACACTAATAAAATAAAAATGTACCTAATAATGAATGTCAGGGGCCAAAGAGAGTGACAGGTTAACCAGCTGAGCAGAAATAGCACTGATTTAAATCTGTAAGAGTGGTTAATATGTTCTTTCATTGACTCATTCAGGAAACACCTACTGAAGGCCAGCCACATGGAAACCCAAGACAAGGCCAGAAGGAAGCCTTTCTCCAGTAGTTTGTCCCTGCAAGTTCAAGCCAGGGAGCACCTCTGGCACTTCGAGAGTTGGTGGGTGACACAGCCCACAAGGAGGAGAATGGACACCTCCTTGCCAGCCAAAGGGGTGCAGGCCACCAGATGGGGGAGCAAGCAGCAAGCCCCGTCTGTGCAGGTACACCCAGCATAGGCCTCCTGGGACTGTGGCAGGTGCAGGCTCCCTCACTGGGTCACCTAGAACAAACCACTGGTTCTCACTATGCTTCAGTATCCTCATCTGCAAATGGGACAACAGTCCCACCTGGCATAAGCTACAAGATTGTTAGCACATGAAACCACTTAGCATACCATCAGGACTATCCATTCTTTAATTAAATTAGCACCCAATGAGTGAGCGCCTACTCTGTGTCAGCTACTGTTCGACATACTGGAAATAGAACAAACTCCCCACTTTTGTAGAGCCAACTACTCAAAAGTAAGGTATTATTATGAATAAATGGACTAAGAACTCAGGCTTCACAGTATATGGCTGCAGCAGTACCATCCCCTCACCTACCAAATGTAGCAATTCCTCTGCTTCCCCAAGGGGCTCAGGAGGTCAGGAAGCAGAGGTGTGGAGAGGGCTCAGACTGGAGGGGCAGAAGCAGAGCTCATGTCCAGCCTGCGCCTCACACATCAGCCATTCCAGCTGGCCGAGCTCAGGGTGTGCCTTCCTGAGGACACACACCATCCCCAGGCCCTCTTGGTCTTTAGGATTTGGCCTCTGGACCCAATTCCATCTCATCGTTTTGGAATCTTTTGGATTCGAATGCAACAAACACTCACTGAGCACCCACCTCATGCCAGGCAATGTTCTAGGCATGTCATGGATTGTGTCTTCCCCACAATTCATGTGCTGAAGCCCCAACCCCCCAGTGTGGTTTCTTTTGGATGTGGGGCTTCTAGGAAGTAGTTAAGGTTAGATGAGGTCATAAGGATGGGCCCTGATCTGATGGAATTAGTGTCCTTATGAGAAGAGCCACCAGAGAGCGCCTGTGCACACGCTCCCCACCCCCAGCACACGCACCCAGGAAAGGCCATGTGAACACACAGTGAAACCCAAGCAAGGACCCTCCCAGACCCTAACCCTGGTGGCACCTTGATCTTGGATTTCCACTCTCCAGAACTGTGGGAAAATAAATCTGTTGTGTGAGCCACCCAGTCTAGGGCATTTTGTTATAGTAGCCTAAGAAGCAGTTTCACGTATATTATTGGGTTGAATCCCTGATTTTGAGAGGGTCTCAGAAGCTGCATGTGTAAGACTGCCTAGGCCTCTGCCAAGCCACCAGGACCTTGTTTATAAAAGGCCTCTGGACTCTCTTATAAGAGGTCAGAGTTCTAGAAGGTAGACAGAACCCCTTCGATAGAGCACAGGTCACTTGGCACTTCTGAAAGCAGAGTTGGAATGAGTCCCGTTCTGCAGCCCCAGATCAAAACGGAAGGAAGAAAACACAAGTGCCAAATGGAACAGAATGTCCCAAAGTTTTACAAATGAGAACCCGCGGCTCGGTAAAAATTTCCCAGTGACAGCAGTATGCTGTCACTGATTCAATAAGTGCACGATCTGAAACGACTTTTGTGAAGATGACTCAGAGTGGCTCCGGGGATAATGACGGCTGATAATGATGGCTCGGCTCGGATGACAAAGACGCAGGAGAAAGCGTAAGCGGCATTGCTTCGTGAAAGGTGGAAGAAAAACAAACCAATGTCATGAAATTCATTCTTAGGAGATTTTAAATATGGATGTGCAACTAAATTAAATTTCGATTCCAAGTAGAAGAACAAAGCAAAGGCACACTATTTTTGAAAGAGGGTATGAGATTTTCCAAAGCAGATCTGCAAGCTGGAAGAGGTGAAGCGCCCTGACCAGAGCGGCACTCACCAGGGGCCTCAGAGTGGGGAGCGCAGGGGGGCTCGGCCAGCAAGACCCAAGGATTCTCCTGGGCAATTCAATGCAGGGCAGACCACTACTTAGACCTCTGAGTGACAGGCCCATTGCAAGGCATTCAAGGCTCAGATACATCCTCTGTCCACAGAGGAGGAAACTGAGGACTAGTAAGTGGCAGGGCCAGGACCCACACCAGGCTGCCTGACTCTGGACCCTGTGCTCTGACCAGCCTCGCCACACACAGTGGGAAGAGGTGGGGAGAGATCCTGAGCTCAGTCATACACATCTGTCTGCCACACGAGGCCACCTGCCTCCCAAGCCCCCCTCACAATCTGGAGGCAGCGGGGACCCAGGGCAGGCCGCTGCATGGCCTTGGCATCTTGCTTGGGCTCTGTGCTTGGAGTTTGGACACTGTGCTCACACGCAGGGGTGGCTACACTTTGGTCAGGGCACACGACAGATGTGTCCTCAGAAGAAAATAATGGCCTCGGGTGAGTGTTCTGAGGGAAGTCCACTCCGGCACCACACACCCTCTCTCCTCCCCAACTGGAAGAGCAGCAGGGTGTGGAAGAAGCTGGACTGGAAGTCAGGAGGCCAGCGCTCCAGCTGCTCCCCCTTGCCTCTGGCCTGAGGTCCCTGGTTGTACCACAGGCAGGATGGTGATAAGAGTGCCCATCAACACAAACCCACTCAGCCCAGCACTGCTGCCAGAAGTCATTTCTCTCATGGCAGTGGTAGCCAGGACACCCCTGCACTTGTACCTTGAAACCGGCTACTTTTCCCTCAGTGGTGAAAGATGTCAAGTGATAGGACAAGCTTAATAAAGAAAGTGATGAATGGGACCCACCATGCATCCTTCACCCACACGCCACCTCCAGCTCCTGCCTCCACAACCACCATTAAACACACCAACAGCCGCCAAGGCCATCACCTGCTCAGCACTCAGAGGTCAGCCCCACGGAGACAGCTCCTTCCTCCAAGGCAAGGTCTCCTAGGGTTTGGGTAATGGACGGCAGGACAGGGTGCATCTGTCATTTCTGTGTGCCCTACTGCCTGGTGCAACACCTGGCACCTAGCGGGCTCTTGGTAAATGGGGAACAGGGGGCTCTTCTTGTTCTATGGGAAAGATGTCATGAGTGTAAACAATAGGTCAGGTGGGACCAGGGCACTCCCTTCAGGGGGCTGGGCTCAAACAGATCTCGCTCTAAGATGGCTGTGGGGCCCAGGGAAGCTGCAAAGTGAAAAATGATGGAGAACTTGGCTCTAATCCACCTTCCAATCCTGTGCAAAGTACACAGAGAACACTTGACAAATGCTGGCTGGGTGCAAGAAGGCATCTGAGGACTTTATTGACTTCTGACAGCTCTACACGCCCGCCTGAAATATAGCGCCACAGCACCATTGTCTAAGATTCATGCTTTCTTCAGAGAACTTAGAGCACAAATTTATAACTTGTTGTCAAATAAATGCCCACTGTTCTTTGGAAGGGCAATCCCATTTGGGAAAAATAGCCAATAACTCTTCTGAGTTGGAAGTCCATTCTCAGGCTGATTTCCCAAAGCAAGAAAGAAGGAAAACAAAGAAAAGTGTAATTGTAGAAAACAATAACCCTATGGACATAACCCAATATACAGCCCATTATCTTCTCTATACTGACTTTTCAATAATTTTTTGATGGATTCTCCCAGAAAGCTTAATTTGTACTTTTAACCACAAGAGTTAGTGGGCCAGAAAAAATTAATTCCAAGCTTTGGCTCATAGAGAGAGAAATAAAGGACACATCTATTAATTTTTTAAACTACCCCTACCTGAAGCTGTGGAACACATATTCACAACAATATGTTGTGGAGAATAACCTCACACTCAATTTGTGCTAATGCAAATCTGATTTGAGGTGGAAATGTCAGGAAGATGCCCTCAGAAGGCCTGGGGTCTGACCCCACCTCCACCTGAATACCCTGGCTCATGTTGAGGGTGAATTTCCCCCTTATGATTTCTCTGGCTGCATACCTGCTCCTGAAACAAAGCTGAAATTGTTTTAATTCTGTCCCTAGCTCATCACAGGCTAGAGCTTTGGTAAACAGGCCACGAATTTCAGCCAGAGAACACTATGAGATTAACAAAGACCCTCAAAATGAAACCTGTCATTTTTGAGAATTCCTTCAGAACAAGAACTTGACAGGGCCTTCATAAACAGCCTGCCGAGCCTGCATCAACATAGGTCTGGCCCACCGTCATCAGCGTATGACAGCACTGCCTAATGGGTTTTGTGCTTAGGAGAGGTGGACTGCCAACTATACTTCACTGTGAAATATACAAGCTAAGCTTTGGCCTGGGAATCTTTCCCCAACAAACATATTAATAATCAATGGGAAGTGGGAGAAAGAGCAGAGGCTTTAGAATCTAACAGATTCCAAAATCTGTCCAAATCCTAGTCTCCCTAATCTTTAGCTGTGCAACCTGTGGCAACATTTGTATATGCACCCAAAAGCTACTCCCAAGGACCGGCTACACACCTCCCACCGTGCTGGGCACTGGAATGGGTCAGAGCAGGTGACAGCCCTGCCCTGCCACAGCTCAGGCCCATGGGTGATAGGATATGCACACTGAGGGAGATGGGCTAGAGAGCACATCCGCGTCCAAGGGCCCCGCACCCACATCAAAGAGGGCAGTCCTGTAGGCTGAGATGCCAGCAAGGGACACGCCAGGCATCCACTTTTTAGAAAAATTATGGCTGCCTGGGGGGATGAGGGGGAGACAGGGAAGAACATTTCTGAGGCTACTACACTCGACCTGGCAAGAAATGGTGGTAGCCTGGACCAGGGAGATGTAGATAAAGACAGAAGCAGATAGACACAAGAGACCCTTCAGAGGGAAGCCACAGGCTGTGTGACTGATGGGCCCAAGACCCTGAGTAGGCAGTGGGATCACACAGGGGCAGGACAGGAGGAGCACATGTGTACTGGAACAGGTATCGCCTAGTTGAGCCTCGGTTTCCCTATCAGCATAATGGAATGATCCAACTTTTACTCTGCAAGCCTGAGAGGTACCTGGCAGAGTCCAGTCCATAGTAGGTGCTCACTATGTAGTTACAGCTGCTGCTGCTGCTGCTGCTGCTGATGATGATGATGATGATGGAAGGAGTCCTGAGATCAGTCCAATCGCCGAATCTCACCAACTACGATGATGATGATGATGATGATGATGGAAGGAGTCCTGAGATCAGTCCAATCCCCGAATCTCACCAACTATGATGATAATGATGATGATGGTGATGACGGAAGGAGCCCTGAGATCAGTCCAATCCCCAAATCTCACCAACTAGGAAACCAAAACACTGGGGTAGAAAGGGCTGCTCCCAGAACCTGGGCTCCAGGTGCCCGGGCCCAGGACACTTCAGCCCAAATGCCACACAGCCCAAAGGCCACAGATGGTTGGGTCCCCTTCGCAGAGCACAGGCCTGTCACACCTGGTACAGGGCCTGCTCTGAGGTCTCAACCCTGTGTCATTTTGTTCCTATTGTACAAGAAAGGTCAGGGGTCAGTGGGTAGGTCCCCAACAACAAAGGATGTATCCTGCTAACTCTCAATACGCAAACAGAGTCTGGGGTTTAATGAGGATAACAGGCACTGGTGTTTGTTTACGCAGTAGACAAACTGTTACGCTGTGACTAGTCTGTCACAGAGAAAGGAGGCTAATGCCCTGCCCCTTGTTAGACTTTTGCTGGCACCTAGAATGTGGTGTGAAAACTCCCTGGGCTCTGAAACTCAGGTCCCTGGGAGTGGTGTATGCATGTTGAGTACCCAGGATAGGGAGCACCACCCCACCCACCTGGGAGGCCTCACCCTACATGCCCAGGCCACCCCAGTAGCTCCACGAATGAGCAATTCCTCCCCTCAGAACAACAGGTAATAAATTCCTTGTTTATACCCACCCTGGCTGGTACAGGGAGAGGTAATAAATTCCCCAGAGAGAGGCCCATGAGATGGCCAATGGCACACCTGAATGTCTCCCCCATTCTATGAGGCAACATGGGTCATCAGCCTCCCCGGGACGAGCACTGATCCTATCCCAGGCAGCTGTTCCAACTTCAGTTCCTGGAGTGGCCTGTGCCCCCATCACAAGATCTGGACAGTGGTACCAGTGATGTTCTGAGGACACGTTGCACCCACACAATCCAGAAGAGTCACCCCACAGTGCACACTGTTCACCAGGCACCACTGGTTTGGATACAGAGGCTACCTCCTGAGTTTTTGCAGAGGGCAGACTGGGCCGACTCTCAGTGTTCAGACGAGGTCTCATTTCCGCAGCACAGGCTCTCGTTCTCAAAACAGATAAGATGCCCAACATCCCTTCGGAGGGAAGCGGAGAAGATAATTTTCTCTAGGAAGCCACAGACAGTGTTCAGAGTGTTCAGACAGAACCAGATCAAATTAAAAAGTGGCCAGAAGTTCACTTTTCAAGGAAAGCTTAGAAATTCATCATAAAACTCATAGACAGACATGGCTATTTTCCAGATGTTTTTGAGAGAAGCCAGCAGGTCAGGTTGATCATTATAATAACTGAGCATTCTGAATTATTTGGTTCAATGCATATTTCCTAAACATTCTCCAGTGCCAGGCTGCATGCCAGAATCTGAAGTTATGAACTTCCCCCTGTGACCTCACTATCATTTAAACAAAGTGGGTCTGAGTAAGTGGGTGCTATTTGGCCCAGCAAGGAAGCCCAAACCCAACCCATGGTTCCGGGTGAGCCCAAACCAGGACCTGCTGACCCCGACAGCATCAGTCTGGGGTGGCATTCTCCACAGAAGCTTCATGCACACACCACTGCAGCAGAGGAGACCAGGGTGGGGGAAATCAGTACCAGAGGTAATTAAATGACCGAGGAGACAGCAGGAACTGGAGGAGAGACACATATTGGCACCATTTCTTATTACTGTTATTGTGATAACACATACGAAGAACAGGGCTCCCAGACAAGGAAAGAGCAAGCTTCAGGGCGTTTTTAAATTGGGCAAATTATAGAGAGGTGAGAGATTAAATGAAAATCCATCACATTACAAATACAGCCTGCAGTTACAGAAATCCCATTTTTTTTGTAAATGAGTCATACCAATAGTAACTCCAACGTCTTCATAATACTTTGCAATAAACTCTGTGGGATACTCAGCACTTCTCTCTTGAAAAATTGACATCATAAGCCAAAAAACAGCACTTTGACGTTTCTGTCTTCTTTAGGGTAACCAGCTGGGAAAGGAAATACAACACCATCCCCAGGAGGCAGCACAGGGCTTAGCCTCACCAGTGGGCAGGCAAATTAAAACAACAAGATCCTATTTCACACCCACCAGAGAGACAAAAATCAAAATCCCTAACAGCAAGTGCTGGAGGGGGTGTGAAGAAATGGGAATTCTCAGGACACTGGTAGAACAAACATGTAGGAGAGCCATCCACCACATTAAGTCACACCAAAGAGGGGCACTCATTAGGGCCCATCAGACCACCAGGAGAGGTCCAAGCCACAGACACTCTCACAGGGGTGTACAGGAGGCACATCTAAGGGTACTGGTTCTAAAACAGGTCTGCCAACTCCATGACACTCATCACATTAAAGGTGGGGTCTAATTCCCCTTGCTCTGAATGGGAGCCAGCCTTAGTGACTTGCTTCTAAAAAACAGAATCCAGCAAATAGGACACTGCCTGACTTCTGAGGCTAGGTCATAAGGCAGTCTGGTTTTGGCTTAGCTCTCTCTCTCTAGGGACACAGGCCTCTAGGACCCAGCTGCCATGTGGTGAAGAAGCCCAGGCCACTTGGAGAGGCCACGTGCAGTGCTCTGGCCGACAGCACAGCTAAGGTCCCAGAAGACCACCAGAATCACTCATCAGATGCCTGAGTGAACAAGCCTGCAGATGACTCCAGCTTCAGCCTTCAAGGCACCCCACATGATACAAAGTGGAACAGAGAAGAGCTGACCCCACCAATCCTGGCCAAATTGCAAATTCATAAACAAAATAAACATTATCGTTTTAAGCTACGAAGTTTAGAGGTGGCTTATACAGCAATAGATAATTGTAACACATGTTCACTGCAATGTCATTTGCAAGAGATAAAAAGTAAAAACAACTTAACCTTCCATGAGTAGGGGAATGAATAAACTCTACTTTATTCATACAGTAGAATGCTACACAACAATCAAAAATGAATAAACCAGATGGATGAATGGAGGGAGAGATGGATAGACAAACTGAAAAAAGCTTAATGTTGAATACTTTGCAAATTGCTAAAGGACATAGAGTGTGATGACATTTGTATAAATCTTTAAAATATAAAAAAAATTACATATTGTTTGTGGATAAACACATGTAGGAAACATTCAAAAGCATGCCCACCATCATCAGGAGAGTGGCCACTACCAGGGAGGAAATGAGGCAGGCTTTAGCTATATCTGCCATATTTTACTCCTTACAAAACAAAAAGAGGGACCAACATAAATATGGCAAAATGTTGATAACTGTAAAATCTGGTGGTGGATCTACAGGAGTTTGTTGTTTTATTTTTTGCACTTTCCTGTATGATTAACAGAGGTCACAAATCATTCGTTCCTAGTCAGCCATGGTCAGCTGAGCATTTCTAACTGTTTCCTCACCTCTTCTGTGGGCTCCCTGAAGGCCATAACCATGGCTCACAATCCCCCACTGCACATGGTAGGTGCTCAATAAACTTCCCTTTGCAAGACTGACCAGTGAGACCAATAAGTCCAGGAAGATTCTGTTCCCTTCTCTGGTTCACAGGAACCAAGCAGACAGCAAAGGATATTTCTAACCCAAGGGACTTTGCAGACTTGAAACAAGGATGAAAGACAATCCCATTAATAAGAAAGATGAGCTCCTTCCTAGTCCTGAGGCATACTCTTTTCTTCTTCTCTGTCCAGACATTGTTAAAATTTCTGCTTTGGCCAAATGAGATGTCACAAGTACAGGCAGTTGCAGATGAGGGATATGCAGGAAAAATAAGTAAATATCTCATTATGATGGCCCAAATGCAGGAGACACTCTGTTTGAGGACCAAAAGCAGGCAGAAATAAAAAGATTCATCCAGCCAAAGAGGAAGAAATGCTTTAAAGATGCAGGGAGGAAGCTGCTAAGAGAGGAAGGCCAAGAGGAGGAAGGCACAGTGCAGAAAAAGGCCAACAAAATCAAGAACAGTAGGACAGAAAAACATAAACAGCCAGGGTCCTCAAGGGCATGGCTTCACCCCAGGATCAGCACTGGACTCCCTCAAACTCCCTATTCCCTGAGACAGACAAGCTTCCACCTGTTGAAGCCACTTGAGTTGGGCTTCCTGTTATTTGCAGCCCAGTGCACATAGGCATATAGCCTAGTTGATACAGTGAATGTGCATGATGGGCATCTTTATTTTCTTTTTTTCTACCTTTTCCTATTTTCCAAATACTACTACTATAATAAGAAAAATTTTAATTAATAAAAAAAGTTGTTCTTAGTCATGGCTAGTAATTCCAACTCTAAGAATCGAACTTAAGAAAATAACTGCATAGAAGCTAAATATTATGTACAAAAAGATGATCATTGCAGCATTGCCTGTAAAACAACAATAAAAAACCTGTTGGAATGAAAACCTCAATGCTCGGCAATAGGGATACAATTTAGTAAACTGTGGTACAACCACTTGAAAGAAGATGACTATTTTGAAGGCTGTAAAAATAAGGATATTAAGCTTTAAAAACATGGTCAAAAATGATATAGAAAAAATCCCCACAGAACTATAAAAACTACATTCACAAGTGAGAGGTAAAACACAAAATGGAAGTTACTTGCTGTGGGCCCGGATGGCTGAGCCAGCGAAGGGAGGAGGGAAGAAATGGGCACCTGGTACCCGTGTGTAGATGGGGCTGTGGAGGCAGCAGCTTCCAGGCCTCCAGATACCCTCAGAGGTCTGGGTAACAAAGCCTCATGAGTGACGAAGGGATGGGAAGCTGCTCAGAGAGTGTCTGCAGCCTTGATTCCAGACCAGCCACCAGGCAGTACCTGCAGGGGCTGCTCACTCCCAGGTCCATCCTGCACAAGCCCAGGGCAATGAGGCAACTGATAGAAAGATCCAGAAGAAACTTCAGATCATTGGCTTGCACATGCAAGACTCTTCAGAAAAGATCATTTCCCACTAATTTCCAATATTCATGTTCTCTGAGGATTTAATACAGGAGGAGTTTTTGAGCATTTTCACCCCTGGCCCACAATACAAAGACTGGACTGGGGGCACAAACTGCCTGAGTTCACAATATCGCCCACTTGTAGGAGATTAGACATGAGGTGCCACTTCCCACATTCAACTCTTGATGTCAATGTCTGAAATTACTTGCTCAAAATTATAATTATTATATTAATGTGGATGATGGTAAAACTATACCTCAGTTTTCTAAATGAAAACGCCAGGCTGCCAAACCTTCTAGAAGAAATTAAACTGTTAATGGGCTAAAGACTATTACATCTCCAAAGATATTACCATAGAATTTCCCCCCCATTTCAACTAGAAAGGATGCTGGACTATATTGGAAACCTCTGTAAATTGCCTAATTATGGTTAATAAGGTCACCATCTTCCCATGAAATAGCCTTTTCTGTTTTCCAACCAAGCTTTCAACAATTTTAAAAACTGTTCCTTGGAAGACTCCCTGAGATGGCCATCACATTATAGGACAGACAGCAGAAGGAAGTGAGAGAAAAGCGAGAAGGACACATGGCCTCATGATGCCACAGAGAGACATGGAAAAATGAAACAGAACTTTCTTAGAACCTGGAATCTCAAGACCAGGATCCCAAGTAAGAAAATTGACAGAAGCAATGGGATTCACTGAATCATGGGTGGGGACTGCCCTGCACTTGTGCCCCTCCACCGTGGGCCCAACGCCGGTCTGTCCTGGAAGAGGTGTGGCCTGAGTGGGACTACCCCAGGGCTGCCCCATAAACTCACCTCAGTATAGACCCTGCCTTACCCTTGTGGTTAAGGCTGACAGTCTGTGCTACCACACCATTGCTCAAATTTTTCATTTTTAGTAGTAGCTGCATGGAAGTCAGAAAGGCCAGAGCTGGGGTGCCACTGTGTACAAGGTACAAAATCACAGGCAGTGTGCAAATAAGACATACAGGAAAAAAGAACAACCTTGTTGAGAACCTGCAAGTATTGCACTGGAGCCTAAGTGCCCAGGCCAGAGCAGGGGGATCAAGTCACCATGACAAGCCCATCCACAACAGAGGTAAAGGAAGGTGGGCAGCAGCCCAGGAGGAATCAGGCAGAAAATGCAATCTCGGCTCTGTGCCTGCCTTGCAGACAAGTCACATGTGTCAAGATAAAGACAATTTGTGCAGGCCACCTTCCTGGCTCACTCTCCAGCACTGCACTGGCAGAGACAACCAGGAAAAGGCTTGGTCTCTAGCACCCCCATCCACGAGAGGAGGTAATGCTTAGGCAGCTCTCCCTCCCTGAAGAGTAGGAAGGCAGAGTGACCACTGGAGGGGCAGCTGGAGAGACTCACATGGCTGCTCATGGCCTTCAGGGGAGGCCACCTGTGTCATGGCAAAAAGCCCAGACCCATACCTGGCTCCATTTCTAGCACTGGGCCCTCCCCTGACCTCTGTGGACCTGACATACTCAGTCTCCCAACTCACCAGGAATCTGGGAGGCCATGAAGCATGCAAGCATGTGGCAGGTGCTAAGTGCCCTGCTAAGGCCTGGCACAGCAGACGTGCACAGGTAACAGGTCAGTGAGGGGGTGAGCGGAGCAGTCTGGCCTTGGCATACACCAGCAGGGAAGTGGAGGAGCAGGGCCCAGAATTGGCAGACTGAGGCACAGCCCCTAGCCTGGGCTAGCTGGATTGTTCCTGGAGAGAATCTCTCCTCGAAAGTTAAATAGTGCTATCGAGTCATCAGTTTTCAGGAACAATGTGACTGCTAAATCACAGGTCCACCTTCCAGACTCTTGAGGTTTGTGAGAGTGACTCTCCCTGGGGTGAGTATCAAGACATTTTCTCTTTGGTTCAAATCAAGCAATCTATGATCATCAAGGGAATGGATCCCATAAGTGAGCCCCCAAGTGCCTTCTAGAGGAGTGTACCCCACATTCAGTAAGAAGCACCATGCTGCTACTTGGGCATCTGGAGATGGATGGCCCAGCAGCCCCTTTCCAGTGAGCCCAAAGACCCACCCCTGGGGCCACCAAACAGGTATACATAGTGCTGCAGGAACACAGATGACGCTGCCATGTGTGCCAACCTGGAGTGAGGGAGAAAGGCAAACTCAAGGGCTGGTTACGGAGAGAAGGGGGCCCTAGCTGAGTCCTAGCAGATAAGGATGACTTTGCCTGGAAGAAGGAAGGAAAGGGCAAAGGCACAAAAGGATGTGTCATGTTTTGGAAACAGCTGGAATGAAGTCAATGCACACAGTGGGGTGGCTGATAATAGGACCAGAAATAGGGACAGGATGAAACAGGCAGGTGATACAGGGTTTTGTTTGCATCCTATACTGTTGTGCTGTATCCTATTTTGCAGGCTGGGGCAAACAGCAAAGACTTTAAACCGAGGAATGACAATCAGAATTCACAATAACTAGTAATAGAAATAACAGCAGCAGTAATCACCATCTGGGTGTCTACTATTTACCAGGAACCATACCAGGCACTTCACACGCACTGACTCTTGCAACAACTGTGAAAATGCATACCCTACACAGGAAGAAACCAAATGGCAGTGAGGAACAAGATGAACTCAGAAAGATTAGGTATGTAGAAAAGTCACAATTTAGTGACAGATTGGACAGCAAAGGCTAAACAACACATGCTCTGTGAGGGCTAGTACTATATTTGTCTTACTCACCACTCGGTCTCCTGGCCCTGGACCTGCCTCCTAGGAGATGCTCAATAAAGATTCGGGTGGCAGTACATTTAACAGGGATGCAGAAGGAAAGGACAGCAGCAGAGGGGAGGAGGAGGTGACACAGTCAGTTGTACTGGGTAGCCCAGAGGCACTGTCAAGGACTGTGTGGGGTCTGAGATATTACCCTGCTAGCAAGTTAACCTGCCACAGTTTCACAAATATTGGAAGAAGACATGAGACTCCTTGGTCACAGACAAAAACAGTTTATTACTCACACCAATAGTAGTAGCCAGAGTAACACTGCCACACTTGGTCCATAAGCCCCAATTCCCACAGAGCAACGCAATAAAGGCCAGGTGTTACCTGTACACTCAGTGGGATACATTATGGAGAGGAATCCTGACATTAGGAAGTCCCGATCTTATCTATGGGGCTGCTAGGAAAGCTGTCCAACCTCTGCTCTGGATGGAAACATTGTCTTTATTACCCTGGAATGTAAGTAACTCTGCTCCAGATAGAGACGCTATCTTCATTTTCCAAGGCTGCTTGCTATACAAACATCCTTGAAAAGACAGGCCAGAGCAAATTAATCATTCTTGCTTTTGCTCAGAAGACTGTACAGAAATGTGAGACCCATGGAGAATCGTCTCCAACAGGCACCATGCATGTACAACCAGTACGCCTACCTATCTCCCCATACACATGCACCTTTAGACTGCCTGTTGCCCATCTGAGGCATTTCCTCCCCTTCTCTTATTTGTTTAGAAATAAAACTAATATTTTTTTGCCAGTCTTGCTGGGCAGAACAGAGTAAGCCTTAGAGAAATTAAGTAGTATGTCCAAGGGTTCCTGGTTCTTCCCATTTCTGTAATTAGCCCCATCTTATCCTTAGTAGCTTAAGCCAAAATCTGGAATCATCTTTGACTCCCAATATCATCCAATCCAACTCCAAACCTCACTCATTCTGTACCCAGACCACCTTCAGAGCCAGCCCCTTCCCACTATTCCTGGGTCATCCCCATCCGGCCACTGGCCTCAATCAATTGATACCTGCAACTTCTCCCTCCTGCTTCTACTCCAGACCCTTATGGTACATCCTCCATCCAGAAACAAAGGGACCTTTTAAAAGATGTAAATAAAGTGGTGCTATACCCCTGCTCAAAACAGGTGGTTTCTTATAAACTTGAACATAAAATTACCATATGACCCTGCAGTTCCACTCCTAGATATTTACCTAAGAAAAATGAAAACATTTGTCCATACAAATGTTCATTTCAGCCCCAAACTAAAGACAAGCCCAGTCCATCAACAGAAGAATGGATAAACAAACTGTGATATTTTTGCACAGTGGAATACTATTCAGCAATAAAAAGGAACGAACTACTGAATAACACGGATGAATCTCGAAAACATTTTAAGTGAAAAAAGCCAGACACAAAAGACTATATGCTGTATGATTCCATTTATATGTAATTCTAAAATAGGTAAAACTAATCTACAATGACAAAAAGCAGATCTGTGGTTGCCTGGGGCTAGGTTTGGGGGGAGGAGACTGACTGATACAAGACACCAGGAACATTCTGGGGCAGTGGAACTGTTCTGTATCGTAGTTGGGGTGATGGTTACGCAAGCATATAGATCTGTCAGAACTCATCCGACAGTACACTGAAAATGGGTGCATTTTACTATACGTAAGTTACACTTTAATAAAGTTAATTTATGATTTTTTTTTTTAATTAAAAACCTTGGTAGCTTTCCACTTCATTTTTTTTTTCCTTTTTGTCTTTTTTACTGACCAGTAACGGGATCGCAACCCTTGGTGTTGCACCCGTACTGGGGACCGGCAACGGGATCACAACCCTCGGTGTTGCACCCGCACCGCGCTCAGCCAGTGAGCGGGAACCGGTCTCCACATGGGATCCGAACCTTGGCGGGAGCGCCACCGCGCTCCCAAGCGGCGCACTCTCCAGTGCGCCACCGGGCCGGCCCTCCACTTCATTTTGAATAAAATCCTAAGGTTTATCATGTCTTACAAGGGCCTCTCATGATCTGGCCCTGCCTATAGCCCCAACCTCATCTCAAACCACTCTCCCTCTGTTAACATCCCAAATATAAGGCAAACCACAGAGACCTTCCCGATTTTCCCAATGAGAAGATTAAAAACAAAACAAAGGGCCGGCCCGGTGGCGCACTGGATAAGTGCGCCGCTTGGGAAGCACGGCGGCGCTCCCGCCCGAGGGTTCGGATCCCACATACAGACCGGTTCCCGCTCACTGGCTGAGCGAGGCGCGGGGGCAACACCGAGGGGTGCGATCCGTTGCCGGACACGGAAAAAGACAAAAAAAAAAAAAAAAAAAGGGGCCGGCCCGGGGGCGCATTGCGCTAGTGCCCCGCTTGGGAAGCGCGGTTTCGCTCCCGCCGAGGGTTCGGATCCCACATACAGACCGGTTCCCGCTCACTGGCTGAGCGAGGCGCGGGGGCAACACCGAGGGGTGCGATCCGTTGCCGGACACGGAAAAAGACAAAAAAAAAAAAAAAAAAAGGGGCCGGCCCGGGGGCGCATTGCGCTAGTGCCCCGCTTGGGAAGCGCGGTTTCGCTCCCGCCGAGGGTTCGGATCCCACATACAGACCGGTTCCCGCTCACTGGCTGAGCGAGGCGCGGGGGCAACACCGAGGGGTGCGATCCGTTGCCGGACACGGAAAAAGACAAAAAAAAAAAAAAAAAAAAAAAAAAAAAAAGTTAGGGACACACACTTGAATACATTACTTGTAGAGATGTTGAAGAAATAAATGAATGTTTGTACTTATGTTTAACTTATTAACTTAGATGCACATGCATATTTAAAATCACCTTATAGCAAATGCAGAAATACTGTATTTTTCTACTGTCTTCTCATGATGCAACTATATACACCTCTCCCTAGGCATCTTCAAGAGCAGTGTCATCACCACTCCTACTGATGCTTCTAAACCCAGCTAAAGAGAATCCTTAAGACTGAGAGGCAACGATGATGACTGAGCACCTAATACCAAGCACTTCCCTGAGTACTTCCCATCGATCATTTCATTTAATCCACAAAACCACACAGCTAAATACTATCACTGCAGTTCCCAAATTATGCATCAAAGCACCCCAGTGCACACCAGCAAACTCAGAGGGGTGCCAAGGGATATTTTAACTTTTTAAAAGAAACACAGCAATATCTACAGGACATCATGTAAACTACTAGCTGAGGTTCCAACATTAGATTCAACATTAGACCGCTCTGCATTTCTTTCAAAGACACCATATCTTTGCAAAGCTGGGTTTTCAGTGATTGCTATGATAGATAGCAAATATCAGGTGAAAATCAGTGCAGAACAGGAAATGAAGGTGTCAGTGTCTAACCTGCTTCCAGTGTTTGAGGGCCAACAGGTACAAAGTTTTTAGGTCATAAATATTGATTAAGTTGTTTGGTCCTTACTCTTTAGTAAATGGGACTATTAAGTTTGTTTTGGCCTAAGGGTGTCATGAAAAAAATTACTGTGACACAAAGTACACTGTGAACTGAGAACAGCTGCAGCCCTCTGCACTATTTTCTCTGTTTTACAGATGGAGAAACTGAAGCACCAAAAGTCCGCTAGCCCAGCATCACAAAGCTAGGAAGCTGGGGATCAAGCCCAGCACCCGGCAACATGGCCCTCGGGAACTGATTTACCATCAAATGGTTTACCAGAGATGAACTCTGTGTGGTGTGTGAACAGTTGAAAAGGTTATGGACAAAGTATCAAAAGATCTCCTTAAACTTTGTGATCCAAAATTAAGAGTGTCCCGTGCTGGCCAATTAGATCCATTGGTTAGAGCACAGACTTATAACACCAAGGTCACAGGTTAGGATCCCTGTACCAGCCAGCCACCAAAAAAAAAAAAAAAGAAAAATTGAGTGTCCTGTAATTTGAGAAAATTTTTAAAGACCCAAATATAAAGGAAACCCCCATTTTATAAAGGATAACATGAAGGCAAACCTTGCCTTGTGTTCCACCTCCTGCCAGCCCAAGCTCCTCCCAGCCCTTGCAGGTGCTGTTCCCTCTGCAAGGAGTGCCCCATCCCCCCACCTGCACCCTCTCCCTCCACCCGTGCCCACTCACACACCCCCAGCTTTCTCAGCCTTCCAATCTCCACGTGCATGTTATCTTCTCCATGGGTTCTCCCCAATTCACCCAGCCATTTTTCCCGGTAAATACCACTTTGCAATTTATAATGACCTTGTTAATGAATTAATTTATTAGATTGTGAGCTAGGTATTGCCAGCCCCTGGTATGGTGTCTGGCACCCAACAGGGCCTCAATGAGCAGTGGCTGCTATGATCAATGTTCTTTCCTCCCCTAGGCCCACAGAGTTAAGAGCCAAACATGGCAGTCCTCTACATTCTAACCCCCACAAACACCCCAGGAGGCCACTGCCATAGATTCCTAAACATATCCAAACACCAGGAAGGCAGTTTCCAGAGAGCTCCCTGAGGCCAGGGATCAGCACTTACATGTTTGATGAAGAGAGCTCTTGCTTCTTACTAATCTCAGTGGTTACCCAAAATCACTTTTAAAATATCACCCAAATCACTTTATTTTATTTTATTTTTTTTTTGTCTTTTATCTTTTTCCATGTCCGGCAACGGATCGCAACCCTCAGTGTTGCCCCCGTACCGGACCGGGGACCGGCAACGGGACTGCAACCCTCGGTGTTGCTCCCGCGCCTCGCTCAGCCAGTGAGCGGGAACCGGTCTGTATGTGGGATCTGAACCCTCGGGCGGGAGCGCCGCCGCGCTTCCCAAGCGGCGCACTTATCCAGTGTGCCACCGGGCTAGCCCACACCCAAATCACTTTAAAAATAGAGCTTTGACTATTTCCCTGCAGAAACTCAGAAGGGCTCTGGCCCAGGGTATTCTTATTTTCAAACACTTACTTTCTAAAATGGTAAACTTTTGTGGCTACTGCAAACAATTAAAATCAAGAGAGATCCATGGAGAGATGGAAGGAGGGTGGGTAATTATTATCAACAAAACCAATGAGAGGGAACAAATGCATTGGGCCAAAAATCTAATAAAATAAGTATGAGAATTCTGGAGCAGCTCTGCGGGAAGCAAATTAGTCTTCTGCATCTTCACAAACAATACACAGGAGAGGCAATTTATTAACTTGCACCATGTTGGCCTAAACGTTAACCTATATCCCTAAAGTACTTAACTCTTACCCAAGAAACTGCTTACTTAACTTGCATTAGGACACACAGGCCAACATAGGTTTGCTATTCACAGCTTCAAATTCAATTTAAAGGGATCCCTGTTCCAATTTCCTGTGGAAAGTTACTCCATGTTCTAATACATCAGTGTCAGGAAACGCGGCCTTTACTTAATTTCTTCCCATTATTCATACAACGAGGGATCACCCAAAGCAATTTCTCCTCCTTTGTGCGCCTAACAGCAATGATGGGGCTTTTACTTTTCATCTTTTCAAGTGCCAGCCGCTCTGAGGTCTCCCCTCCCCTCGAAAGCAAGAGACCCTCAATCAGCTTCCTGGGGGTCTCTACATGGTGATATAGCTTGTGACAATGACATTCAAGTTGAACTGCCAATATTACTAACTGATTCATATTTTAAGAGGCAATGCAGAGTCAGAAAGCATGAAGACTAGCCCCAAGCCACCAGGTCACCTTGGGCCAGACACATCTCCCCAGTAGCCTAGGACTTCTCACTTGTAAAATGAGACGCTGGGCCCGTTAAAGTGAGAGGCTGGGCCTGGTTCACTGGGTCTCCAAACTTGATAAGCCACGGGGCCATTTGCTCAAAGGCAGCCATGTGAGAAAGCCCAGTCATGAGACAGATAATGGCAGAGTGGTTTCAAGGAGAGGGGCCCGGGGGTTCTCAAGCCCCAGCTTCCTCTCCCTGGAGGCAGCCTCTGAAGATTTCCATGGACCCCTTGTAGTCCCCAAAGCACAAGCTGCAAACCACTGATCTCGGTTATCTCAACAAGCCCCTCAAATAAAGTAAGTCTCGTACTCCAAATTTGCTTTGCATTAACAGAGCGTTCTTAATAAGACTGTAATGGAAAAATAATTCATGCATTTTATTTCCTATTTAATGCATTTATGCATTTTCTACAATAAGCATACATTATCTTAATAATCAGAAGAAAACAAATAAAGAGAAAATAATTCACACAGATTTTTAAAAATAAACAAAATACCCAAGGCACAGAAAAGACAAGCCAGGAAGGTTTGCGTACTCTTCTGGCGTCATCCGCTACAGCTTACTGCTGATTACTTTCATCACTTCAGAGGAGCAAAATATCACAAGTGTTTGGAAAAGGTCTGATGAGTCATCAAACACTGCGTGGCTCTCAGATGCGTCATAGTCCTATGCAGGCCTACATAAATATTCATAAACCCCAGACTGGGGGCAGCGGGGGTTGGGGAGATGGGGCGGGGGGGGGGGGG
>NW_007728685.1:83378-92430 GCF_000696425.1 Galeopterus variegatus | reverse complement strand
GGGGGCCCCGCAGGGAAAAGAGACAGCACTGAGGAGAGCAGGAGACTCCAGCCTAGTCTCTGATGGGCTGCAGGACTTTACATTGAGAACATGAACTCTGCATCTCATTCTTCCATGCTAACACCCACCACACAGAGCTGAAATTCAATATATGTGAAATAGTGGGTTTTCAACAAATGAGGAGTTTCTAAGCCCCTAAATTTTAATTACATTAATACTCAAATCTTGGGAATCTACAATAAAGGAGGGGAGTGGTGGCAGAACTATCTAAAGTCAGAATTAATACCTCACCCCTATCTGCCCATCTTAATGCCTACATTATTACAGGAGCTTCGCAAGAGGTCTTCATAGGGTTTTTCCCTCTAATTCCATACACGCCAGTTCATAAACTCCATTCCTATAGGAAAAACTCCAGGTTCGCCCTCAGGGGCATGCCTCAGGAAGCCCCAACCCCCCAATACAGGCCATTACCATCACCACAGCCCTCCACCCCAGTCCTTCCCCATTGCCTCACGGGCTCCCACAGGCCCTCAGCCTGCCTACAACCCCTTTCCTGCCCCCAGATCCAGCTCAAGTATCATCTCCCATCCCCATCAGGATCGAGCCAAGGGTCCTTCCTATGCCCCATCTTGACTTATTGGTCTGGAAGCCCCTGCACACTCAGCACCACGAGCTCTCAGGGGAGAGACTGGCCATGTCTCTGTCTGCACTCCAATCTCTGACATCCAGACTCAATCTAGCAAAGCTGGGCGTCAGGGCCTGTTTGGGAACTAAAATGTGAAACTGTGGTCCCTGCTCTTAATAATTTTATGCTTCAGGATATAGCCACCTCCAAAGCCTGCAGAAAGAACATACCCAGAGCTCCCAGGGTTCATGTGGTCTGAAAGTTTTCTCTGATTTGCATGTAATAAGCACAGTCACCAACAGCAGCTACCCTGGGAATGCACCAGCTTCCAACAAGAGCACCCTGAAGGAAAGAGGAAAGAACCTAAAGCCATCCATCAGCCTCTGCCCATGACTGCCAGCCCCGACCAGAACCCGACAACCACCACCCAGAAGGCCGACCTTGCTAATTGCAGTCAGGCCAACTTTCCAATCTCTATCTCACCTGAGGTGGGAAGATGGATAGGACTTTGAATTAAAAGCTTTTCCTTACTGCCTCCTGGACTCTGAGAGGTATGTGAGCCTGAGAGTAAATAGTGGGATTATTAACGTCAAAGGAGGACAATTACCCCCCAAAATGTGAGCACATCAATAAGAATCTGAAAGCAACTTTTCAGGAATATAGGACACAATGCAAATTAAATGTCTGAGCACTGAGTATATATCATTACCTAATCTCTCAGAAACTGTCTAGTTACTATTAAGATGTTAACTGCATGCTCAGCCTGGTCATCGATCTTCTCCACCTGGAAAGACTTCAGCAAACTTTGTCTTCTGTGTTGAACTTCCTCCACTCCAAAACTGCTGCCATCATCTTGCCACATAAGCCAATGCCTTGAGGCAGTCTGCCCAGTCAGGCTCCTTCACACACCTGCACCTTTGCTCCTGCTCAGTAGCCCTCTGCCCAGAGAGCATTCTGAATCACAGGAAGAAAGAAGGCAGTGAAGGAAGGAGGTGGACTATTTATTGCTGAATCTTTAAATCATGTTTCCCATCTGCCCAACTGCACTGGGGCCTGCCCCTTCTTTCTCTATCCCCATGGCATGTCATTCACTCACTCACTCACTCACCACACAACTGTCTATCTAGGACCTACTCTGGGTAAGGCAGGGAGCACAGGAAGTGCAGGATTTGGCCCTGACCTTAATGAACTCACAATCGCATGTGTGACAGGCACTGGCTCTGAAGAGGCACAGGGAGGGGATTCCATGAAGCTAGGAGGGATGGACTCCAGCTCTGCTGCTTGGCAGCAGTATGATTTTGGACTCAAACCTTTGGGCAGACCACCTGGGGGGGACCTCGTGCCATTCACCCTGCTGCCACAAGTGTATTTCCCTACTCAATCCCCGATTCGTCACATTAAACACAGCCACAACCAGCTTAAGTCTCAGTTTCTCCAACTGCAAAATGAAGATAGAAAGCCTAAAAGTGACTCTTGTGAAAACTGGGGCTATCCAAGTAAAGATCCTAGCACACAGTTAACAGCAGCTCCTTGGACTGCTCTTATTGTATCACTAAATCATCCCACATACCCTCCTGAGCAGCCAATCAAGTTCACACCATCAACATTCAACAATCCACTGGCCTCCAAAGCCAGATGTGCCAAGCTGCAGTGCTGGAATACATGTATCAGTGTCAGAAGGACAACTTCAACCCTCCCTTCTCCATCCTCTACTTTGAACTTGGGCCCACATGTCTCTAGTACCAGCTGAAGCCTCTAAGCCCTGGGAGAGCCTGCACCCCTGTCCACCACCCACCACCTCCCACAGCCCTGCTGACCATCCATCTCTGAAGGCAAGCCCACAGTTACCCGCTCAGCAAGCGCATTTCCATCCTGAGCTGCACCAGGGCTAACATGCCAGAAAACAGACTGCATAAACTCTTCATGCCCCATCTAAGCACCTGAGAAGCTCAAAATCCTACACACCACCTAGCCCTGCCTCCAAATGGCCAATTACAGAGAGCAACCTCCAGCTGGATTTCCTCAGTAGCAACTTTTCTTAAGCATCCAGATCAGCCCTTCACTAAAAAGTACTCAAAGCCAAGCTACCTCTAAGCCTAGACCACTGAGAACTGCCACCCAGGGAGGGTGAGGATGGATGCCCCATGTAACAGGAGAAAAGAGATCACAGGCAGGAGGAGGGATGGGTATATGCTTAGCTTTTCGGAATCAGGATCTTGGCCCTAGGGAAACTGAGCCAGCCCAGCTTCTCCCAGTCAGCAGACTGATGTGAGATAGAACACATGCACGTACAGCAGATCCTGCTCCTGGGAGGAAACACTGCAGGGATATGGGTACATTTGCACCTTGCCCAAAGGGCCCTGCAGAACTGCGGCCCCTAACAACCTAAGCCTGGGCCCTCCCTGCCCAGCCCCCACAGGTAGGAGACCCTGTTTCCCAGCTGAGAACACCGAAAAGGTGTGTGCTCTGCCTCCCAGGACAAGGTCAAGGTGAAAACAACAGAGAAATGACACTGTCGGTGGTAAACCCGGCTTTTGTGGACCTTTTTACTCCTTCAGAGCAGCATGGGGGAGTGGAAAGAACACAAATTCTGGAAGCAAATGGCCCTTGACTCTAATCCCAGCTCTGCCATCTTCTAGCTCCATGCCCAGAGGCCCTCGGAGCCCCCAGGTCCTCCCTCCCTCTTCTGCACGACGGCATGCTTATTAACATCTCAGATTTTCGGAGGAGTGATCTTGTGTGTATGATGCCCAGCACTGTGCTGGGCACACAGGGGGATCTTAGCAATGTGAGTTCTCTTCGCTACCAAAAGTAAATCATATGGAGCCAGCCACCTTGAATTCTTGTGATACTGGATATAGCCCATGACAAAGTCCACACCATCATGGCTTCATTCTGCACAAGGCATTTCATCAGGCAAGCCAGGAACCAGGCAGACAGGAATTAACTTAATGTTCTGTTTGGCAGTACTTTCCTAGGTCCATCATCCATTCTTATTCGCTGGAAGCTGCCAGCGAAGCAAACTGGAATATTGATCGTTGCAATCATCTCAGTGGAAGTCTGAGGGCCAAGCACTCTATGTGCATTTCAATTACAAGAGTAAGCTCGCCATTCTAATTCCACCTGAATCCAGCCAGCCTCACTCTGGGCAACAAATGGGCTCCTAAAAAGTTGAGTTAATCAGCAATCTATTAATGGAATCACACCTCCCCATTAATTTTATATTATCATTTCAAAATGATACATATGCATTTTCCATCTTCAATTTTAAGCACAGGATAAGAACCAGGAGTTGTGCCTGTGCCAAGCACCAGGCATTACTCAGGGCTGCCATCTCACTGACCGTACACAACAGCCCTGCAAGCTCAGTAGCGCCAGCCCCATTTCATGAGAAACAGAGAGGAGAGGCTGAGGGCTTTCCCCAGGCTTAGGAGAGAAAGAGCCACTGCTCAAACACAAATCTGCCCAACTCCAGTCCAGGAGTCCCGATGATCCCAACAATTCCAAAGGTTTTCACCTTCAATTCACTTGCTCAACATCTGGCCATACATGCTTTGGTTATAAAGGCAAGCCGCAGCTGGGTTAGTCTAATTCACTGTAGCCCAGGCCAGCTCTGTATCCTGCTGTGGGGCTAGGTGCTCCCAAGGATACAGAGATGAGCCAGGTGTGGCTTCTCCAGAACCAGGGCAGAGAACCTGGTGGCAGGGGCCAGGTAGGAGAGAGACCCTCTATATAAACCTCTGTAATTGTCTCTTTTGAATTTTGCACCAAATTCACATATTTCTATTCTTAAAAATAAGTTTTTAAAAGAAATAAGGAAGAATGCCTTCTTCCTCCTAAGGAGGCTTACAATCAAATAGGGAGGATCAGATATGATCTGGTGAATTATGAGAAATTGTAATTCACCCCAACTGCCATTTATTGGGCACCTCTGATATGGAAGCCCTTAGGCAGGCAAGATAGGGTCACAAATAAAATGAAACTCAGCTGTCCGGTACTCAGACCTAAGCGTGTCCTCCTTGTAGGTATCTCTGAATGCTGGCTGGCTGCACAGGCCTCTCATCCCCATGACATTTCATTTCACGCCTGTGGCTCTGCTCCCGGGTGGTCACAAGGTGTTGGTAACTTCTTTTCTGTTTGCTTAATGACTTCCTTTGGAGGTCACATGGAGAGAAACTGATTCAGAATCATGAAATCTCATTTCAACTACTCTGCAGGAAGAGTCCAGGGGACACCTGTAATCCTCTCATTACCTCATTTAGCTACAGTTTGTTTGGAGATCACGAAACTATTCAGCTTAAAAGGGCCTCAGAGATCACAGTTGAACCTCTATGTTTTCCAAATGAGGGAACCAACACCCAGAGATTGCCTGATTTGCCCAGGGTCTCAGCTTGTAAAAAGCAGAACCCCACATGTCCTCCTGGCCCCTGGTAGCCAGCTCACCACCCTCTCCACCCCTGTGTCCCACCTGTCTTCTCCCCTCCCACAGCAATTACCTCTCAAAGAAATGAGTCACTATCGTGTCTAGATTATTCCTATAAAGTCAGGGGGTTGTTTTTTTAGGAGGAAGTAATAACAAAGAAAAGGGGAAAGTGTCTCAAATAAGGGTTGTCCACCCAACATGATGGATAGAAAGCTTTTCAGCCTGAGATGAAATGATGCGTGATTATGCCAAGGTAATAAAGGCTGTCACATGTCAGGAGAGCAGATGTCACTACCTTTTGACAGAGGTCACTTGGGAAGAAGTTACAAATAGAAAGCTTTCCCTTTACCTTCTGAGGGTAGAATAACAATTCACCTGAATTGTCAAGATCCGTTCCAGGCAGCATTTGCTCAATAAAGAGAGGTTCAGAAAACCTCCTGTGCCATTATGGGCATTCATGGGAGGAGCAGTAACAACTGGGTTTTAAAAGCCTTGCACGATTGAGCAAAAGTACTTTGCAGCACTTACTACACCTTCATCAGCACCTACTAAGCCAGCTGTACCCCAGGAGGGCGCACCAAGGAGAATAAGACCAAGCCCCTCCCAGGAGTCCCTGAAAAGAATGACATCAAAGCCCTAGAATTCCAGAGAGAAAATGACCAGTGCCTGCATTCAGAGAATGAGCTGAACGAGTTAGAGCACAGAGAGCCAGCCACTCAGGAGGAGAGGGGCCAGAATGGCTTCCCTGGGGGTGGGGGAGTTCCAGGTGATTAATCGTCCCCGTGCCTGCATTCAGAGAATGAGCTGAACGAGTTAGAGCACAGAGAGCCAGCCACTCAGGAGGCGAGGGGCCAGAATGGCTTCCCTGGGGGTGGGGGAGTTCCAGGTGATTAATCGTCCCCCTGCTTCTTAGACTCTCTAGTACTTTTCCATTCCTCTATCGACCATGTTTTTCCTTTAGAATCAGAAACAAAGTAAAAAGAAGCCCCCCCCACCCAAAACAAATTTAAACAAATAAATTTTTTTAAAAAAAAGACCACAAGAACCTGCTGGTAGGAAGCTATGGGGAAGAAGTGATCAATTACAGTAGAGAGTGAGAGAAAGCTTCTCAGAAGAGACTCAACTTGAGGCAGCCCTGAAGCGCAAGGACTTGCCTCGCAGGGATGTGGACAGGGAAGCCTAAGACACTGAAGGGCAAGGAGGGGACCTGGCCCCCATGACACTTAGAGCTCAATAGGCAGGACTGGTCTGAGACCCTGAGTCCACCAGAGAAGGTGATAACAAACAGGGAAGTGCTTAATTAGGCTGCGCAGGGGGCACTTAGGCCATGAGGAGGCCTGGCAGAAGGAGGGACTCAGTCCCAAACTCACTGCTCACTCGCCACTGCTCACTCGCCGGAGCAGAGGCTGAACCTCTGGGGATGAGAGAGGCCTGCCCACCCCGGGAACGGGCGAGCAGCCGCCGATGCGCCCCAGAGGCCCAGAGGAAATATTATTGCGAGACAAAAACTGAATTATGAAATCCGCAAGCAATAATTAGTTTAAATTACTACTTCTACTTGAATAATTAAACACGCTTATTTTCACTCACTGATGTTTTATTCATTACCATACATCTTTCCTGAAAGTTGTTTTTAACGTGAACATTCTTTTATTTGCAAAGATCCCACAGAGATTTACTATGCTAATTTCAAACCTTTCTTCTAAAATAAAACAATAACAAAAACACTCCCAGATTAGCATGCATTAGTGACTGCTGTGTGGGGTCCATTATCAATTTAAGTCATAGCAACTGGCTAGAAATCCTGTGGGCAGCTGTAAAGTTATTCACACACCAAAGCTTCCTCCCTTTAAAATTCACGACTGAAAGGGCGATATTTAAATAGGCTCGAAGTGATTATGAAAATAAAAAGACCCAAGTGCAGAAAGACCATTAAGGCACAGACGGAAAGTGCCTTTTCCTTTTTATCACACCCTCTATTAATGAAAATGTTTTCACATTTCCACAAATAATGTTTGAATTTTATAAGTCTTACTTTTTTACACCCTGGAGCCAGGATATCCATAAGCACTGTAATAAAGACTTAAGGTTTTTATTAAACAAAGTTACCTCTGGGAATAAGTACTAACTTAAATATAATCCACAAACTAACTCTTCCCTGCTGGGCTATTAGCTGGTGCTGGCTGAATGGCAAAACTCCAAATCCTAGCTAATGCCAACAAGCTGGGCCTAAGTCAAACCCAGACAAGAGCAAGGCTGCCACCACCATAAACCAGCTCCACCGAGGACCGGGAGCCAAGAACCCTCTGAGGGAACCTCAAAGCCAAGTTCATGTGCAGACATGTGGGAGGTCCTGCAGAACTGACACCAGCTGGAGTCACTGGATTACATGACAAATATCAAGGAATGTTACTGCAGTAAGGTACACACACACACACACATACACACAACACTAGCTCTGTTACTCAGGAACCAACTCCTCGAGCGGAGGGAGACTGCTTGCTAGAGAGGAGGAAGTGCCCCACAGAACTTGACCCCTGGTTTTGAAACTGTCCCGTTCTCATTGAACATTTGTTGAATGAAACTAAGTAACTGAAGATTTTTTAAGACCCTAACTATGCTTCTCTTTCCCTCAACATCCTTTAAAAACTATCATTCTTCATCCCAGTAATTTAACAGATGTTTACAACCCTCCCCTGACATGTAATTTAAGTTACTTGTGAAACCTGCAGCATCCCTCCCCGCTTTGCCTGGTATTTTCCCTTAGTTAATATAAGTAAATTCATTCGGACCAGCCCGTGGCTCACTCGGGAGAGTGTGGTGCTGATAACACCAAGGGCCCGGGTTCGGATCCCATATAGGGATGGCCAGTTTGCTCAGTGGGTGAGCATGGTGCTGACAACACCAAGTCAAGGGTTAAGATCCCCTTACCGGTCATCTTTAAAAAAAAAAAAAATATATATATATATATATATGTAAATTCAGGTGAGTCTTTTTCACAGGGGCTGCAACAGTATTCTGCCGTAACAGGGACGTGGTTTACTCAAATTCTGAAGTTTCCAAATGAAAAAGACGATCTGCTGAACAGAGAAGTGGCATTGGTTTGGCCTTTGGAAAATGAAGGGACTCCAGAGGCCACTGGCCAGGGCTCAGCTGATTCTAGAAGTCAACATTATCTGCGTCATCATCTTTAGAAGCATCAGGAACGCAGAGCAGAGCTTCAGCTGGGCTTCTGTTTCCGTGGCAACAGCTTCACTGGCCTGTGGCTGGCCTGCTGCAGGGAGAGGAATGGAGAAGGGAATTGAAAATGGAGGGCGGCGGGGAGGGTGAGGAGCAAAGGGAGACAGAAAGTAGGAAAAGCAAGCAGGGGCAGGCTGGGGTGGAAGGCCAAGGAAAGCTGAGCTAGAAAAGTAAAGAAAAAGGTGGTGAAAGAAGGGAGTAGGGAGAGAGGAAAAGAGGGGAAGGGCCTGGAAGGAAACACTACAGGCAGGGACTTCTGTCAGGGCAAATCACCTACAGATGTGCATCTATTTGTATGCAAAGAATGCTCCAGTTTCACTCATTAAATGCAGCACATTTCAACTTGAAGTTACTGCCTCAAGACACACTCAATTATCTGATAAACCACAAGAAAGCTGTGTAAAAATGTCAATGTGGTGAGCGGTCTAAATCCAAACTCTCGCTAATGTCAACATTAGCCCAGGAGGCTAGCTGGGTTAAATCCAGAAGGAAAAAAAAGAAAAAGAAAAGGGATGAGAAGCCTGTTATCACTAACAGCTTCCATTAAGGACAAGGCCCTATTGGCACTTTGCAAGTGAGCTCTCTTTAAGCCTCATTAACGCGCAGACCTTCTGCTTGTCTTCATGATTTAACAAGGAAATAGGTCTTGAAAACCAAGATGTACAGTCTGAGCTTGGCTGTAACATCAAGACTCTGTTCCTCGGACATGGGACAGCAGCCAGAGGCCGTGTGTGTGGAGTCGGGGGCGGGGGGGGGGGGGGGGG
>NW_007728685.1:54652-83251 GCF_000696425.1 Galeopterus variegatus | reverse complement strand
GGGGGGGGGGGGGGGGGGGGGGGGGGGGGGGGGGGGGGGGGGGGGGGGGGGGGGGGGGGGGGGGGGGGGGGGGGGGGGGGGGGGGGGGGGGGGGGCGGGGGCTCAGCACAGGGAACAAAGAATCAGTGGTCAGGACAAGCTCCAGTTCATTCACTCCCCTACACCTCCCACCCCACAATGTAAAAACAAATCATTTGTTAAATAACAAGAGTGCTCTAAATGCAACATGGTATCTCAGATTGGATCCTGAAACAAAAAGAATAGTGGTGAAATCCAAATATAATCCATAGTTTAGTTAACAGAGTTGCACAGAGCACTTCAAATAGTTCATGGAAAGATTTGTAATATCTTTTAATTCTATTTTTCCATGGACTTTTTGAAGTACTCTCATACCAATGTTAAATTAGCATAGTTTGACAAATGCACCAGG
Organism: Galeopterus variegatus; assembly: GCF_000696425.1. Taxonomy (NCBI): domain Eukaryota; kingdom Metazoa; phylum Chordata; class Mammalia; order Dermoptera; family Cynocephalidae; genus Galeopterus; species Galeopterus variegatus. The sequence continues at coordinate 82,821 of NW_007728685.1, read as the reverse complement.
GTTTGTAAGATGTTAACATTAGGTGAAGTTGAGTGAAGGGTATATAGGAACTCTCTGTATTATTTTTATAACTCTGCTATAAATCTGAAATTATTTTTTAAAGTTTTACAAGAAAAATAACAAGCGCTGTTTAAAAGTAAGATTCCTGTTTTTCTACAATGACTTATCTTTCTCATATAAAACGAATGCCCTTAATGGGCTTAACTATCATAAAGTTTTACTGGAATGCTGGCTGAAACACTACAGTGAAAGCCAAGCTTCTGCAGCAAAAGTGATTTATTAAATGCAAAGCACGTTAGCAGTGTCCTTCCCTCTGAAGCTAGAACTTAAAGAGTGACGTGCCTACATGCATCAAGAAGCAGGGCTCAGTCCGAGGGAAATAGAATGTGCGTTGAAAAGCGTGTGTTACAACCTCATCACTCTCCCCACTTCTGATCTTCTGCCTCACAAGCCTTCTCCAGACTGTCTCGTTCCCCAGGCTTGACGCATCTGACCCACTAGCCCCATCTGACTGCCTTGCAGTTTGCTGATGGGAGCACACTCTTCCATGCCTCCACACCTTTGTGCAGTCTTTTCCCTCTGCACAGAATGCTCCTCCATTGCTTTGCTACAGTGCAATGTCTACCCACCCTTTAAGACCCCTCTGTGACTCTTACTGGCACTGCCCCTCCCCAGGGCTGTTCTCTATGCCCAGAGCACCTCCATCCCTCAGAGCAGTCAGGATGCTGCACTGTGATGATCTGTGTTCCTATTTCTTCTTCCCATTGAGCCAGGAGCCTTTCAAGGAAGGCTTTGAGGCAGTATTCATCTCCGTGTCCCACTCCCATCCCAAGCACCCAAGTCTCCCAACAGATGCTGAATGAATGAAATACTATGAGTCAAGAATGCAGGCAATTATTTTAAGAGAAAATACCAGTAACAACCTTCCATCTTCTGTTAAAAGGTCAAAAAGATTCTATTTGTAAGAAGTGAAGAAAGCAAATCCTTTTAAAAGAAACAGATTTTGTAGAACGACAGGTCCATTTCCACTGACAATATAAGCACTGTACAAGTATCCTCTTCCGACCGGGAAGCTGAAAAGCTTTTCAAAGGTTTTGGTTTCCTTGACAACAACATTGCTGGAGACAAGCAGAGAAATAATTAAAAAGTATGTTCCCTTTGCTTTGAACTCCTTAAGTGTTTTTAAGCAATAATGAACAGGCCACGCTCGACAAAGTCAGTGTGGACAAAGTCGAGGGCATGTGGGGAGACCCCGTCCTGACGCCCCCTCCAGAGCCACCTCCTCCAAACTTGGGGGCCCAAGTGAAGGACTTGAGCAGTTTGCCCAGCACGACATTCACTGTGAGAATCACAACCCACACGGGTCAGCTCCGCAACAAAAACACTTTCCAAAGGCCAAGTGTCTGGCCAAACAGCACCACACTGATCCTCACAAAAGTTCTTTGAGCTGAGTATTATTATCGCCATTTGGCAGGAGAGAAACTGAGCCACAGAAAAGAGAACAACCCATGCCCTGCTGCATTCCATCTTGTGGACAGCACATGACCTCTCCTTAGGTTGAATCCTACAGAAATGTCCCCCTCACCTCTCCTCAGCCTAATCTCATCCCAGGGCAGCCAAGACATGGCCCCCAGATGATACTCACTGCCTTCCCTCTTAGCACCACTGTCCTGCCAGCCCACATCCCCATGTGGAGCACGTGTGTTGGCTTCCCTCAGGCAGCAAGAACTGGGCAGTCCTCTGCCTCCTGCCCTGGGGCTGCAAGAGCTCATGGAGTAAGATGGAAGGCACTGGCCAGGAACAGGCTAGCTCTGCACTTGATTTATGAGCTTCCTTCTCCTTCCGGGTGCCTTTTAATGGTCTGTTTTGTTTTAACAGCTTTACTGTGTTCATATCTTTTATTGTAAGCTTCCTGAAATCCTTTCTGGATTTATGATTTATAAATAAATAATAAACAAACGCACAAGCTACAAGCATCAGCCCAAGACCATTACCTGGGAGCATAAACACAAACATTTCAGCAGATGTGGAACAATCATCTTTTTGATTTAGCTCCCAGCACAGTTTCCAAAGCCCCTTCACAAACCTGGCCACATTTAACAAACCATTCCCCTAGGGAATACTTACTGCACAGAGTGAGGGATGGGGTCAGGGAATGAGGATGGGACCTCCTGAGATTCTCTATACCCCTGAGGTTCAAGGAAGCCCACGGACTGAGCAGGTGTTATTCATTCCTTCTCAAATGCCTTGTAAGCGCCTACGATGTGCCCAGTTCTCTCTCAAGAACTAGAGATATATAACAAGAGAAAAAAAATTTCTTGCCATCATGGAACTTATATTAGAACTCTTTCCATTTTACCGATGAGCTCATTAAGACTCAAAAATTAAAGGGCTCACCATGATCACATGACTATCCTTTGCAGCTCCCCAGCAGGGAGGCAACTAGAACAATCCCAGAATGCAGAAGTAGAAAGGGCTGATGAGTTCAAATGCCAGCTCTGTGCTCAGGCACTACATGTCCTTCAATGCCCCTCTCTGGTCCTCAGTTCTCCCATCTGTAAAACAGGCACAAGGATGCCAGCTTACATTATGGAGTGCCGACCATAGGCCTAGCAGTGTCCTAAGCATTTTCCATGGGTTCTCTTGTTTAATCCTCGGAAGGCTAAGGTGGATGCTATTATTATCCCTGATTTACTGACGGGGATACTAAGGTCCAGAGAGTTAAATAACTTACACTAAGCCACCAAATTAGAAAGTGCAGAGGCTGAGATGGAACCCCTAAATGGAACTCCTGAGCTCAGCAGACTGTCCTGTGCCCCAGCTGTGGATAAATGAGATGTAAAACCCCAGTGTGGTGCCCAACCCAGCACAGCACAGGAAGCAGCAGCTGGCCTCATGCCACTGACCACCCAGACCTAAAGCCAACGATAGGCCCAAGCACTGCACCTGAGCCACCCTTGCTGTCTCCTCCACACAGCCTACCGGTAAGCACAGCACAGGGCCACTCTCCCCACCCACCTGGCTGCTTATCTCCTCATCCCCCAAGACCCAGCTTGACTTTCACCTTCTCTGAAGCTTCTCCTGTCCTATCCCCCAGACTTGACAGGCCCACCCCATTCTCCTCTGTATTTCCCTGTCCCCAACTTAGGTGGCCCTGGGAGGGCCTGTCACATTGTCTCCCTCGGGTCTGCTTCAATGTCTGTCCCCCATTAGCCTTCCTGCCAGCAAGGTTGGGTCTGGGCTGTCTGAGCCCAAGGCCTTGTACAGAGCCAGAATTCTGTCAATGGCTGGACAGACAGATGGATGACCAAATGAAGAAGGAAGAGGAAAAACCAGGCTTCTGACACCACAGCGAAGGGCCCTCTCTGCTCGCACCACAGACAGCCAGCACAAAGCAAGGCCTGAGGAATCCACAGGCCACACAGCAGCAAGTCGAGGAGCCTGGCTGATGGAGACTTCCAGAGGCTCATCAGCTGAGCTCCCAAGTAACCACCTCAACCACCAGCAGCCGCTGTCACGCTGCTGAGCTGGAAAATGGGCAGCCACACCTAGAGGAGCCCAAAGTCCTCGAGGCCTGCTAGAGTCAATGGGTACACACCAGATTACTTGATCGACGAATCAAGGCAACTAGAGGCAAATTGGATTGCAAGCCTCACGCGCTTAGGAACGCAGCTTAGGAGGCAATTACAGAATAAACCCTGGCTTGGAGTTCTGGGTAATACCTTCCATTTGTAAGGGCTTTATGGTTTACAAAGTGGTTTCACACATCTAACCTCGTCTGATCCTCATAGCCCTGTGAGGTAATTATTTCACAGATGAGAAGGCTGAAGTGCAGAGAAATTAGGGAAGAGATGTACCTGACTCCTTGAATGTGTGCAGGGTGCGAAGCCCTGTGCTAGGCTGCAGTGAGGGCCCAGGGCAGCGTATTTCAGGGCCAAGCTGAGGGTTCTCTGCAGAGTGGCACACAGCCACCATTTTGTCCTCACCACGGCACACACCACGCCAGAAGGGGCCTTGGCACCTGCTACCTCAGTCCCTGACTCAGGCCTGCATGTACTTCCCAGCCCACCTGCTGGGCAAAATAGGCTCCAACCTGCCCTAAACCCCTCCACACAAGGGCCCTCACTCCCTTTCCAAGCAGCCCACTCCCCAAGTTGACCCGTTCTGAGTGCTGGAAAGTTCTTCCTCACAATGCACTGACCTCTTCCTCCCTGCACTTTCCATTATGTCCTGCTTCTGCCCTCAGAGCACACCAGGATACGTCCAAGTCCTCTTCCCCATGGCAGCCCTGCCAGCATCTGATGACAGCCATGACGTCCCCCCACTGCCTCCCACCCCTGGGGCTAACAGTAACATGGCAAGAGTCTGAGGTCCCAGCACATTTCAGAACACACTTGAATGAGAGTAAAAGAACATGAAAAGAGGCTGGGACGAAAACAAACAATTTTTCTAACCAAAAGTTACAATGAAAATATGTCTTAATTTGTGTTTTGTACCTTTCAAAATAACACTTCAACTAGTTCAGGAAGAGACCACTTCTGTTTATAAAAGCTCTTTCCTTTTCTCCACAGTTGTCCTAGGCTGTGTAAACACACTGTAAGTAGGGGGAGAGAAATTGCTACTTGTGAAACTTTTAATGCTGGCATGTACGTGAATTACAGTTCTAAACTCAGCAGGTTAAAAATGTTCTGAAAGCAATTTTGGTGTTAGTCTAAATAATTATAGGTCACAGTCACTTAGATAAGGGCCTTTGCCCCCTTGGGGCTCCAAAGGAAAATTCTAGGCACGATAGTTAAGCAAAATAGTTGGTTATTACACAGGCTTTGCGATGGCAGTGCAAATTGGTATAATCCTTTTGGAAAGCAATCTGACAGGAGACGTATCTGGACCCATGAAAATGTACAACCCTTTGACCCAGTGGTGCCACTTCTGGGAATCAATCTGAAGGAAATAATCCAACAGAAAAGGGTTTCATGCATGAAGATAACCTCTTCAGCATTATCTATAATAGCAAAAATTAGAAACCACCTAAGTGTCCAAGAGCAGCTAAGTAAATTACAGTTAATCAACGCGATAGAGCGTCATGGAACCAGTGAAATTGACGGCCCTCAAGACGCAGCATCGGCTGGCAGTGGGAAGGGCTGGGAGAACATGTTAAGTGGGAAAACAGGCTGCAGCACCATAGCATTCTGTGAAAAACACAAGCCCAGAGGGGCCAGAAATTGATGGGAGGTTATTAAAAGGATAATCATAATTTTAATGTATGCTGGAGTTGGGAGATTTTTTCTCACCGATTTGTAACGCTGTTAAAACTTCTTCACAAAGGGCAGAAGGGCAGGAGGGAAGATGCAGGTGGTCTGAAGGAGGTTTGGACCCCTGCGATCATGTTTTTGTCATGCAGTTTGGAAATCTAACCAAGCAGAAGAAGACAAGGACACAGCTGGACCAGAGCCTACTCACTTGCCCCATAGCTGGGACGAGCTGCTGTTTTTACCAATACATTTAGTGACATCCCCCAAAGTGGAACTACAGGCATAAAGGAAACAGTGGTTTTCAAACCTTTCGGTCCTCTTTACACTGTCTAAAATGATTCAGGACCTCAAAGAGCTGTTGTTTATGTGGGTTATAGCTATCAAGATTTAGCATATTAGAAATAAAAACCAAGGACATTTTTAAACATTTGCTAATTTATGTAAAAGTAACAATAAACCCACCACATGTTAACAAAAACAACATATTTCTTATTTTTAAAAAAAGCTATATTTTCCAAGACAAAAAAATTAGTGAGAAGGCATTGTTTACATTTTTGCAGATCTCATTAATGTCTGGCTTCATACAAGACAGCTGGGCTTTCATATCTGCTTCTGTATTTAATCTACTGCAACAGCACGCGTCCCATAGCCTCTGGAAAACTCCACGTACACTCATGAGAGAATGAGAATGAAAAAGGCAAATAACTTGTAGGCATTATTATGAAAATGGTTTTGACCCGCTGAAAGGGTCTCGAGGACCCCCAGGGGTTTGCAGACCACACTGCAAACCACTGCAATAAATTATATCATTAAAAAACTGCTGCTGCAGTTATGTGGGAGCAAAAAGATTTAAAATTATACGTATAGTTGGAGCTCAACTACGTTGTGTTCTAAGACTGGAAGGAAATATACCAAAAAGTCTACAGTCATTGCCTCTGGGTAGAGAGACCATGGGCAATTTTTTTCTTCTTTATACCTTTCTGTTTTTTTCCATTGCGTACGTGTATTTCTTTTATGGTCAAATACAACATTTATTTTTTTAAAAAAGGTTTGGGAAGCTGTGGTGGACCTGTGCCCTGTGGAATAAGCTGAGTGGGAAGAAGGTCATTTTAAATCATTAGTAGCCAGCGTCAGTGGGGGAGCGTCACGAAGCAGGCGGCTGGGACGTCAGCGCGGCTCCTTAATATGCCGATCGATCCCTGGCACCAGGCGCACATTCATCACAGTGGCGCACAGCCTGCCTCGGACCGCTGATGAGAACTGAAACTGGCTCAAGCTAATCACTGCTAGATGAAGGTCAAACATAGGTGACTATCGGATGTCGGATGGAGGACACGCCATGCTCTAAAGCCACGGGACAATTACAAAGGGAAAGGTCCATAAGCTTGACTACAAAAATGTTAGGTCGTCTCTGTTAAAAAAAATAATAATGATGAAATATCAAAATTCAAAGTCAAACAACACACTGGGGGAAGTAAAGTAAGATGAATATGATAAAGGGTCAATATTATTAATATGCAAATTGCCTGGATAAGAGAAACACTAAGACAGCAGGAGATTAATGGACAAAAACCAAGATAACAAACCCTTATTTAGAATTAACGAGGTGCCAGGTCCGGTTTTAAAAGAGCTGTACACTAATGAAGTCATTTGGTTCTCAAATAAGCTACAATTAAATTAGCAGACATTAAGAAAAGTAATATTTCTGCCACTGTGGAGGGTAAGAAGACTCAGCCACTTTTGCACACAAATGACGGTGTGTGCCATAAATGGAACACTGTGTAGCCACTGAAAAGGATGACGCAGATCTGTGCACTGGGAGGAAAAGACGAGCCAGGGATGTGAGTGAAAAAAAAACAAGCTGGAGGACAGGATGGAGACGTGAAGTTTGCAGGCTGAATGCTGAGACCCTGAGCTCTTCCCCAGCTCAGATGCCAGAAGGCTGGCAGCAGGCCCAGAGCCCACCCCAGAGGAGCAGAAAATTCCCCTCAGAAACTGGCTAGACTAAGCGAAAATACATACAGGTAGGTATTCACATTTGGGGGTCCTTTGATGAGCGCCAGCTTGCTGCTCATAACCCTACAGCAAGCTCACTGTGGACAAACCCCCCAACCCCCCCCCCCACACACACACAGACACAGCTTCTGGACAGGTCAGCTTTTTAGGGCCTTCCTCCTGAATCAGAATAAGCAGCAGAAAAATCTAACATGGATCACAGACACCAAAACAAAAAGACCAAAGGAGCTGGAAAGAGACTGAAACATTTCAGAAAACAAAGGAAAACTTTCAAAGAACTCAGAGACCTAAGGAAAGACCTTGTAAATATACAATTTTTTTTTTCCTTTTTGTCTTTTTTACTGACTGGTAACGGGATCGCAACCCTCGGTGTCGCGCCCGTACCAGGGACCGGCAACGGGATCGCAACCCTCGGTGTTGCGCCCGCACCGCGCTCAGCCAGTGAGCGGGAACCGGTCTCCACATGGGATCCGAACCCTCGGCGGGAGCGCCACCGCGCTCCCAAGCGGCTCACTCTCCAGTGCACCACCGGGCCGGCCCGTAAATATACAATTTTTAAAAATACTATCTTTAAAAAAGGAACATTCAGAAAATGAGAAACAGCCCTTGGAATGTAAAACTATGGTAGAACAGAATGCTTTTCTGAATGTAAGTTATACTTCAATAAAAAATGTTTAGGTATATGACAGCAGAATACAAAATCAAAACAAGAAAAAAAAAGACTGAAAGATACAGTGGAAAAAATTTCCCAGAAAAAAAATATAACAGAAAGACAAAGAGATTGAAAATGAGAGAGAAAAGAAACTTAGAATCTTAATCCAGGGACATCCAGAACATTCAACTAATCAGAGTTCCAAACTCAAAAGACTTTGACCAGCAACAGCCCTGAGAGTGCCCCCCTCCCTGTATGGACCCTATTCACAGAGGGAAAGAGGTCCCCAATGCCCACTCCTGGCAAGGGAAGACAGGCCTGCAGCAGAGCTATGGGGCCACTTGGGTCTAGGTTTCCAAAACACATCGGGTCCTCCCTGCATTTCAGCCTGGATCACAGCATTCTATGTGGAGGATTGAGGCATGTGCTCTTTTATCCTTTGTCAAGTAAGGAAACTTCAGGAAGCCTGCCAGATGGGAAGCCCAGTGAAGGCAGGCTTCCGGGGATCCTGGGCTCATGCCTTGCTCCCACACGCATGCACCTTCTGGCTGCACCCCAGTGCTCTCATCCTTACATCCTGCTCCACTACTTCCAATATGTGACACATCTACACAAAAGCTGTGTCCACCAAGGAGAAAGGACAAAAGAAAACACCCAACTAGAAACAGCATAAGCTAGGAGAAAAGGGTAAAAGGTTGGAGTGACTTATTCAATCCTTCTTTTTTTTTTTTTTTGTCATTTTCCGTGTCCGGCAACAGATCGCAACCCTCAGTGTCGCCCCCGTACCGGACCGGGACCGGCAACGGGATCGCAGCCCTCGGCGTTGCTCCCGCGCCTCGCTCAGCCAGTGAGCGGGAACCGGTCTATATGTGGGATCCGAACCCTCGGCGGGAACGCCGCCACACTTCCCAAGCGGCGCACTATAGCAGTGCACCACCGGGCCGGCCCCTCAATCCTTCTTTTAAGGAGGAAAAATACTAGCAATTTGGAGGAGAAATGACTGACCATCATGTATTTCTTAAATGTGTGTTACAAAAACAAAGTACTATGGTATGATTAAAACTAGTTGATAGACATGGGAAAAAAGCCTAGAAGGAAATGCTACTTGCAAAACAGTCAGTCATTATGTTTGATTGGAGGGTCTATGGTTAATCCTTTAATTTCTGCCATTTTCTTCAAAATTTTACCACTTTTATGATGAAACAAATTAAATCTAAAATAAATCATTTTTTAAAAAGATAAAGGATATGGGCCGGCCCGGTGGTGCACTGCGCTAGTGTGCCGCTTGGGAAGTGCGGCGGCGCTCCCGCCGAGGGTTCAGATCCCACATACAGACCGGTTCCCGCTCACTGGCTGAGCGAGGCGCGGGGGCAGCGCCGAGGGTTGCGATCCCGTTGCCGGTCCCGGTCCGGTACGGGGGCGACACTGAGGGTTGCGATCCATTGCCGGACACGGAAAAAGACAAAAAAAAAGAAAAAGGATATAGCTATCACTGGGCACTAGATGGGCGCCTTTAAGAGTCCTCTGTGTCCAACTTTTAAAAGCAGCAAGAAATAATTTACTAGACTGTCTCAACTCCTAAGTGTGCCAATTTTGCAATCTGCATTTTTCAATTACATTAAAAGCATTTTTCCAAATTGCTCTATTCCTCTTTAATGACATAAGATGAGATTGGATGAGGCTTGCCCCTGAGGACAGCGCCTGCACCTTCACACAGCACTGCTTACTTCCCCTCAGCCTCTGGCGAGCACGCCACCCTGCCCTGGTACACTGAGCTGCTTAAGTTAAAAAGAATGAAGTTTCCGAAAAGCAGAAAACACAGCATGGGTTTGCCACACTTTCCTGTTCTTATTCCTCTTCAACTCAAGGTTTCTTCTATAAGACACAAGCTTGTAAGGCAATGGGAATTGGGAAATGTTTCATCTGTTGGCCTCAGAAACATCGCAGCTTTCACATGAGGGAAGATGAGTGTCAAAAAAACTTCACTTCCCACGAAGAGAAGGTTCCAGCTCAGAATCTCACAGCTCTTCCCAGAGGCTCAGCAGCCCTGCTGTTGACCAGCCTAAAGCCTCCTCATTCCCAATCCTGGTACAATGTAGAGGACTCTGAACTTCCTTTGGAAGGCGGAAAGGGAGGGAGAGGAGCAAACATAGTGTTCAGACAGGGAAGCTTCCAAACACCTCACTGTGTGCCCTGGGCAAGTGTTTTTCCCTTTCTGGGTCTCTGTCAAATGAAAATGGAAGTAGATAATCTCTGCACCCGCTAGCGCACACACATAAGCATGCGCACACACACACACACACACACACACACACACACACACACACACATTCCCTCCTCGCCTTTACCTAATTACCCTCGATGCACTGTTAATCATTCACTCCCTAAACGTCAAATGCCCACCACCACAACCCAAACCACCTTCCCAGCTGCGCCTCTCATTTCCAGTAGATTTGCCTCGTGCTTGGAATAAATTGCCAATCATCAGCATAATGCTCCATGACTTCTCACTCCACACATCAAATCATTTCTCAGTCTCGTTTCGTAAAATCCATCAAGAATAATTCTTTCAAAACTGAAATAAACCCTCACTCTGGCACTTGGATCCATAAATTCCTTGTCTTTGAATGTGAAATATATCACTTTCTACAAAGAACATCTAAGACACCCTAATATAATCAGATACACTAACAATGATAAATCAACAGGATCCTGTAATACATAAAAATGCAAATCCAAACCACCATGGAAATCATCTCTCTTCCTTATCCCCCCTAACAGAACCACGAGATTTTGAAGCTGGGATGAAGTATGGGCACTTGGAAGAAGAGATATGCTTTCCCATCCTTTATTCTCAGAGATGGGAGAGCAGAGTGGGTTTTTAGCTCTTTTTGCTTAGGCTCTGTAATCTGACAGCTAGCTTCCCATCTTGCCTTGATCATTTACCAGCTGTGTGACCGTGAACACATGCCTTAACCTCTCTGAGCCTCAATTTCCTGATCAGTAAAATGGGAATAAGAACACGCCTGGCCTCTTGGGCCTGTTGTGAAGAGGAGGTGGAGTGTTTAGAAATGGGCCTAGTATGTGGTAAGCGCTTGAAAATGGTTAGTGCTTTCCATCCTCTCTCATCTGTGTTCCCAGTCAGAGGCCACACAGCTGGTGAAGGGCATAGTAAGACCCCATCCTGTGTTATCAGCTATCAGAACAAAGTCCTTTCCTTCAGATGCACATGGGCAGGGTGCCCAAAAACCAGCTGAACCTGGCACCACTGGTCGGAGGAAGGTAGACACATCTTCCCTGCCCCCAATTCGCTCCCCTGAGCTGTAAAGCCACTTCCCCAGCACTGCCAGAAGCTCAGACACAAAACTGCTCTGTAAACTGGCAAAGGGCTGCACAATTCTTTTTCTTCTATCCCGTTTTAAATGTGATCAGTTTGGAGACTTGGACCCAGTCCTCTAACACAGACCTTCTGAATGTGCAGAACACAAAAAGGGAGAATGTGAACAGCGTGGTACACATAATCCCAAAAACTCTTTAAATTTTAAAAGTACTTATCTCAGGAACTCTGAAACTCTTTAAAAAGATGTTTGTAGAGAGACAGACTATGAAAAGATTCACAAAAACAAGAGTTAATTAAGTTGGAGGACTCTGGGTGATTTGTCTTTTCTACAATCTTTTTTTTTTTTTTTAACAATTGATGCATCTTTTATTCACTAATCAATACAGGCACGGTGGAGTCAGGAAAACAGTTCTTCAGCATTCCCCCATATGAGGCACTGGGCTGGATCTTTTCGTTTCTTCCCCACAGCCACAATCCTAATCGGTGGCCTTTGTCCCCATTTTACCAGTAAGGAACTGGGGAATCAGAGAGGCTAAGTGATTTCCCCAAAGTCACACAGCTAAGCAGTATATATGGAATGCGAGTCCTGGAGTTGTCATACAACAATGGCACTGAAGCTTTGCCAATCTATGCAGGTTCCACTCACCACACACAAGGGCATTAGCTAAAGCCCAGGTGTAAATCAAAGCCCATTTTAACAGCATTAAGGCAACAAAAAAGACAACATTTATGTATAGCCATGTTCACTGCAGTACTGATTATTTAAAATATGAAAGCAGGAAATTATAACAATATGGAAATGACAAAGCAAAGTTTGGAATCTGAGATAGTCATAAAAATATGTTTGGGAAAACTTTTTAATAAGGTAGAAAAACACCCCTTACAAACATTACAAAAGATGGGGGGGGGGGCCACCAGAATTCAAAGCTGTAGATATTGTGCAATAAGCCCAATTGGGTAAACATTTAGAAATATAGTGACCCAGACCAGGAAGGTCCCTCACATTAGAGGTACTGATTTGGGGTTGGGGATTATCAAAGATTTCTTTTTTCTCCTTCATACTTCATATTTTCTGCATCTTCAAAGTTTTTTACCATAAGATCTGTTACATTCATGATCAAAAATGGAAACGTTTTTTGTATTTTGTGTTTTTATAAACACTTTAATTAAAGAATTTCTACAGCAAATTATTTTGTAAAGCAAATAAATAACTAATTCACATAATTTAAAAAACCTTCTGTTTTAGAACTCCAGGTTCTCATAAATGGACAGCAGTAAGCAGAAACATGCCTTATTCACGCTTTCAGGAATCCCTTTCTTTGGTACCTGGCAGAGTGTTCTGCACAGGGGGCAGACAATAACAGTTAGCTGTGTTTACTTAAAGCAGGCCACATTGTGGTTTTTCCTTCAAAAAAGGCATCAAAGTCTGAATTCTACCTTTACATGCAGTAAGTGCTCAAATGTGTTGAGCCATATGAGTTCACTGGGAAATGAAAAGAGTATGTAAAAGGGTATCTGTACTGGGATTACAGCTATGAAAAAACATGCATGCTCACAGACAAGGGCAGGAAGGAATCATCCAGAAAGAAAACAGCATCAGTGGGGAATTATGAGTCATTGTTTTGTTTTACTTAATTTCTCTAGCTGTAAATTTTTCAAAACTAATATAAGGATATTTTACAGCTCACGGAGCATTTAGAACATATTAAAATAAGTATCTTCCCACTGTAACGTGCTCAATTGAAGCTTATGAATTCCACAGCTACGTTGTAAGGAGATGAAGGCACTGGCACTCTACGTTCTTTACATTAATCAGAGAGATTCTGTTGTTTTTCTCCTGATCAGAAGAGAAATCATCTTTCAGTAAATGTTACCTTGAATCAAGGATTCTTCCACATTCTAGAAGCTTGGATGAGCTGCTTATATTAAGTCTTACTGTGCCCCCTAGTGGTAAACAGGATTTATGCACTCAAAAGACAATCCTTTCCCAAAGGCTTGCAATAAAATCCAAAAAAAATTTTTTAATCGTTATTGATCACTTAACACGTGCAAAATTTTGTTCCAGATGCTACAGAGAATATATAAATGAATCGGGCACAGTCCCCGTACTCGAGAAGCTTAAAATCTAGCAAGGTGAAACAGATACGTTTCCGTGGCTACTCAGTAGAATAAGAGGGCCACCGCATGTCAACGATGGGAGAAAATTCTTGGGGAGAGCAACAACTGAAGCACACACTAAATGCCAACAATGTGCCTGGCACTACACTAGGGAATTCACATCCAACATTATTTATTTTTCACGAAAACCAGCAAGGCATGTGTAATTATCTCCACTTCACAGATACACAAATTGAGGCTCAGAGAAGTAGTAACTTGCAAGAGATCACACAACCAGCAGGTGGTAGGGCGAGGACTCAAGCTGAAGTCTTGTGACCCCAGCCCCCACGATCTACCTGCTGCCTGACCTCTGACACGGGGAGGGAAAAGAACACCACAAGCGGTCCAGCCAGACGGCCTGTGAACCTTAGGGCCTCAGCCAGGACTTCCCTCCCCACCCCCCATCTAGTCCCCAATCCCTGTTCCCAGCCTGGCTTCTCCACCCTCTGCCACACATTCTTCACACTGAAAAGTTGCTCAAAGTCAATTTGCCCAACGCCAACTTGCCAAATAACCCTATCACTGAAAACTGTCAAATACTTTAAAGCAGGGAGGACCCTGGACCACTGCTTGTATCTATGGATCATAAAAGCCCTGATTTTCAAGACACCACACTGACCCTAGCAGCCATAGTCAGCCCTGACCTGACCTCATGATGACAGATGTGATCTGCCCCTGGGGCCACTTCTGGTGCCAACGCCCTGAGTGATAGACAGTGCGGGGGCGGGGCTCCATACCAGTGTCCTCACCTATACCATACACACCACCTCCTTGGGACAGGCAGGCACAGCCACAGGCCCCCAGCCCCCAACCTAGGGCAGCCCCACAGACCCGGACCCAGGTCTCAGTGAATCACCCAGAAGCGGGACTCGCCTGAGCTGCATGAGCTGCCATCCCAAGCTAGACCAACTGCGCCCTCTTCTGGTCATGAGGTGTCACCATTAGTTGGCTGCTCACAATCTCCCCTCTGTGGGGCAAGAACATCTCTCCCTGCATCCCCAGTGGCACAGTGCCTGGTATATCCATCTGCTCCACAACACCAGAGATCAAGGCTTCCTCTAAGATGCTCTCTGTTCAAAAACTATCGTGGGGATGCTTCTATTTAGGAAACCTAAATTGCCCAGGCAGAAGTGACCCGAGCTGACCAAGTTGTTCCACTCTGCTATCAAGGCCCAGAGAGCACTTTACTGAGCCAGATGGAGACCAGTCCCCACAGGGCCGTAGGTCTGCCCTCTCACCATCAGGAGACTCGCTAGGAGGGCGGGCAGGTGGGTGTCCACAAGGACACGTCTGCCACACCCTGCACCTCTCCATGGGGCAGCACCCTGAGTGGAAGGTGCTCCGTCCATCTCCACCCAGGGCAACCGCCTCCTTTCCAGCCTGTGCTGCCAGCATCTGCCAGGCTGCCCACCCCTTCCCTCCAGGGCCCCAGAGAGGTGACCACCTGCGCCCCTCAGGTGGCCCGCCCTGTGACCACAAAACTCCTGCCATGGGCCAGGCATTAGAACACCCTCATTGGGGGCCGGCCTGGTGGCGCACTCGGTAGAGTGCGGTGCTTGGGAGCGCGGCGGCGCTCCCGCCAAGGGTTCTGATCCCATATAGAGACCGGTTCGCTCAATGGTTGAGCGCGGTGCGGGCGCGACACCGAGGGTTGCGATCCCAGTTCGGGGGCCGGCCTGGTGGCGCACTCGGTAGAGTGCGGTGCTTGGGAGCGCGGCGGCGCTCCCGCCAAGGGTTCTGATCCCATATAGAGACCGGTTCGCTCAATGGTTGAGCGCGGTGCGGGCGCGACACCGAGGGTTGCGATCCCGTTACCGGTCACGAAAAAAGACAAAAAGGAAAAAAAAAAAAAAACAAAGAACACCCTCATTGGTGCTAACCGCAGGCGGCAGCTCTGCACCGCTGTGTGCTGCTGCAGGGGCAGAAGCAAGACTGCACTCGCCTCTGTAGGGAGAGAGTGAGAGGGAGGAGGAAGCCCTGCACCACAAAGACACCGGGTGTGGACACACCCCATCAACATGTCAGCTCCCAAAGAGCGAGGACTTTGTCTATCTTGCTCAACACTACTTCTCCAGCACCCAAAACAGGGCCCTGTACAAAGCCGGAGCCTGCTAAACATTTGTCCAACATACAACCTAATGGGGGAGACTTCAGAGATGACTGTCTGAGCTGGGCCCTGACTGTTCAGCAGGAATTGAACAGGTGGGAACTCAAAGAGCCAAATCATAGAGGGAAGAAGATCCCAACAAGAAGATAAGCTCAGGATAACAAAGGGGTTATCACTCAGACTCCAGGGCCAGCAGACATTGCCAGGAGCAGAGCAGGCCCCACCCAGGCCCACCAGAAACCTTCCAGATGGCTCCCCCACCCTCCTGGCCCTCTGTGGGCCAGGTGCAAACTCTCAGGAAGGAGAGCTGAGAAGCCCCAGGACTGCAGGATTAATCCAACCATGTTATGACCCACATCAGGGATGCCAGAAGCTTCCTACGCAGACTTCCCAGGCCCAAACATGGCAGGAGAAGCGCCAAAGACCGGAGCAAAAGATCCCGGGAGTGCAGGCTGAAGACAGAATATGATATTCTCTCCCCACATAACTCTGTTAGCATTGCCAGAAAAGGACACACGAGTTACTTCACACTCTGGCCACTTAAAAATGACACCCATATCAGATCCCATACTAGCCAGCTGCCAAAAAAAAAAAAAAGACACCTAGATTTGGCTCATTTCAAAGACATCACTACACTTGGAGCTTCTTTTATTCACCTCGGAAAATGCCTCCTAGGGAAAAAAGCTCCAAATGTATCTTGCAAGTAAAATGATGTGGGCAGCTTGGTTCCCGAACTCCGAGGAAACTAGGGGGAGGAAGCTAACATTTATGAGCACCTATGTGGAGCACCTGAGTGAGAGTGATCAGAGGTAGGCTCTGTGGTCCCGTAATTCTTAAGCATTGTTCTCACATGATCACATGACACAGGTATGATTATGCCTTTTACGGGTAACACACCAGACTCAGGCCAGCTCAGGCCAGTCGACCAGCTACTCTGCAGCAAAGGTGGATTGGAAGCCAAGTCTCTCCACCTCGAAAGCCAATTTCTTTCCAAGAGAGTTTTGTTCAGCTGGCATTTATTTGGCATCTACTATGTCACAGGTGCTTTACTAAACACCGAGGACAGTGAGGAGGAGGAACACAGTGCACATCCTACAGGGGCTGGCAACAGGTCCAGGGGTATGTGGCACGCCCCCCTCACACACATACCTGCATGCTGTGGGGAGTGCTTACTGCAAGCCCACATTACATCAGCAGCTTGTAAAAATAAATAACACAATGGAAAAAAAAGTTTCCTTGTCAAACCTGAAGTCTCCAGCAAGGTACAGGCAGCCTGCCCTGATCTGGCCCCTGCATGCTTCTCCAGCCTTGGTCCCTCACCCCCTCAGGCTTAGAGCCAATGCATACATGGGGCTCCTCCAGTCAAGAATGCTCTTCCTGCACCAAGCAAACCTTCCGCTGTTGGGAAGCCTTCACCAAGCCCTCCTAGCCGTTAGGTTCCCAGAACACTTCTGTGTCTGGAGGTCCTGTCCTCAGAGCCCTGGGCCCAGGGTTGAAAGTGTCTGTCCACTTGTCCACAGCTCCTAACACAGTGTGCAAGCCCTTGCAGCCAGGGGCTGGGTCTCTCTACCCCTGCAATACCCAAACCCAACACAGCCCTTAGGACACAACTGGCATTGCTCAGCACTCCACAGTTCCCAGGGCTTGGTCCTGGGCCTGCTTTTCTTCTCCCTCTAATCACTCTCACTCAGTGACCCCAGCCTCCCAGGGCCCCCACGAGGGATAAGGACTAGCATCCTCCAGTGACCCCAGCAAGGCAGTGTCAGGGAAGGAATGGGGCAGGAGGGACCCTCGATCCAGGGCTGAGCACAGAGAATCTTCTCTTGAATGCAACAAATAGAATTAAAGAAACTCCCA
Source organism: Galeopterus variegatus (assembly GCF_000696425.1). Classification (NCBI taxonomy): domain Eukaryota; kingdom Metazoa; phylum Chordata; class Mammalia; order Dermoptera; family Cynocephalidae; genus Galeopterus; species Galeopterus variegatus. The sequence goes on along the minus strand of NW_007728685.1, from coordinate 65,440 downwards.
AAAAGAAATACTCAGCCTGTAACCACCCTCACCCTCACTCTGTTTTGATGAATAAAACATTCCAGCAGTTTATTCCTAAGAGCATCTGAAAACAGAAATTTTCATCAACTCTTACCTTGTAGGTTTTATCCATAGAAGTTGAGAGAAGCATATGGCTCTTAGAAAGGACTGGACACCACTGAATGCTGTTGACAGGGCCCCTGTGGCTTCTCAGATGGAAAAGCACTTTCCTGGGAACCTTGGTTTCTTTATACTGACTGTCCAAATATGGCTGAATAAACTCAGACACTCTGGGGGCCACACAGAGAGGGGCAGGGGCACACCCCACAGAAGGACCCTGTGGCTCTGCACCTTTATTCTTGCATGTTTCCGTGCTTAATGCTTGCTGCTGTCTTAGTCTTTTTGGGGTATACGGTACCACACAGTCCTCGCGCCTTTTCCTCTGAAAAGAGGTGCCATTTTTACCTATGGTTTCAGGTTTGCTTTGAGCATGGAAAGATAACTTGGGGAAGTCCCAAGAGGGTTTTACTTGCTTCAAGTGGGCAGCTGCCAGGGGCATGTGGCTGGCCGGAGCACCAGTCGTCCACAGAGAAGGATGAGAAGACTCACTGGTGGGGAAGGTGACTTCAGGCTCCTTCCTGGGCCACTGTAGCCTCTGGCTAGGACAAGATCCCCAACCACCTTTTCCAAGCCGAGCCAGTGGGAGACGATGGCTCCCCGGGTCTTCACGAAAACTATGCTTCGTGGACTGCGCCTCCTCTTTTGTTCTAACCAGGATACCAGATGCAAAATCTTGCCCAGGAGGTTCAGCCACACCAGAAGCATCTTTCATCTGGCCAGCAGCATTAAAACTTCCCACAGTCTCAGTCTCAGCCTCTGAGTCAGAATCATCATAAGACACCAACGAAGCCATTGAAGACATGGTTTCCTTCTGTCCTTTGAGGGCAAACTACCTAAGACCAAACAAAGTCAAGAGTCAGAAAATGTGCATGAAGTAATATTTATGTAGTTAAAAGAAAACATGTCACCTAGCAAATCCAAGATTTCAAACCCCCAAGTATAAACACATAAAAAATAAGGGCTTTTTTATATAACAGGCATAATCGGAAGATGTAATTTTAAAAATAAAAATTATGGGGCCCACTAAGAGGAAGAGAGAGAGCCAGTAGAAAGAAAAGGTAAGGGCACTGCAGAAAGATGCTAAGGAAGGGGGGGGTGGCACTGACAGTCACTAGTACAATAGCTCCAAGACGACAGGACTTTCTGTGCGTTTTGTTCGCTATTAGATCCCGAGCGTCTAGAAATAAATATTTGTGAAATACAGCCTGGTGGGAGGGGGGCACAGAAGAAGTCAAAGAAATAGGATATCCTCATTCAACAGACATTTCCTGATTACCTACTCTGTGTCAGGCCCTGTGTGGTTGGGTCTGGTGTGGGCCGCGATTAAACACTAAACACGGACCCTGCCCCAGAAGCCAAAGACGGATGAAGGAAACAAACAAGAGATGACCAGAGATGGGTTCTGAAGGATGAATAGGAGTTAGCGGTGCTGTCCATAGTAAGAGGCAAGGGTGGGCCCGAGCACTGCGCTTTCGGAAGGAAGTGGAGATGAAAACAAGGCGAGCGGGGATGACAGACCCGCGCGAAAAGGCGGGAAGCGCTCCGGGCGCTGCCGGGTCCCGGTTCCCGCCCGCCCGGGGCCCACAGCTCACCACAAGCACCGGAAGCGCTCGGCTCTCTCGGAGGCCAGCGGGCCGGCCCCCAGTCCACCGCCCAGTCGCGTTCCTCCGCGACGCCAAGGTCGCCAGCCAATCAACGGCAGGCTCTGTCCCGCCCCTGCGCGAACAGCCAATGACGGCGCAGCCAGGCCGGAAGTTGTTCCGGCCGGATGGCGTTTCCACGGACGCCCAGGAGGCGACCCGCGGCTGACCCCGCACCGCTGCCGGGCACTGTATGGCCGGGTGAGTGAGGGGTTGGAGGCCGGGGAGGTGAAGTCAGGGGATGAGGGAGGGAGAGAAGGACGCCTGGGCGGCGCCCAACGACCTTGCCCTCCCAGGGTCGCCTGCGCGCCAGGATCCGGGGTATGCTCCTCAGAACCCGGCTCGCGGCCCGCCGGGTCGTAGACTGCGAGGGACGCGGAGGCTCCCACTGCCCCCCTCGCCCATTTCCTCCAAGTGCCGCCTACACGGCCTGACTCCCACTCCCGCCGGCATCGACCCTTCGTCCTGCTGATTCTTCCCCTTTCCCAAAGAGAGAGGCCACTACTTTTATTTAGTGTCTGCCATGTGCACTCAGTCCCCTCAACGGTAACGTTAGGAGGCTTCTTTATGCCCTTTCTTTCTTTCTTTTTTTTTTTTTTTTAAAGATGACAGGTAAGGGGATCTTAACCCTTAACTTGGTGTTGTCAGCACCACGCTCTCCCAAGTGAGCCAACCGGCCATCCCTATATAGGGATCCGAACCCGTGGCCTTGGTGTTATCAGCACCACACTCTCACGAGTGAGCCACGGGCCAGCCCCTTTATGCCCTCTCTCAGATGAGGAAACCTAGGGAGGAGCAGAGAAGTAATAAGACTTGCCCAAGGTCTCCAAGCAAGAAAATGCCCAAGCTGGGATTGAAACCCAGGTCTCTCTGACCCTAGAACTCATGATCTTTCCACCGCACTGCGCCGCCTCAGTGAACCACAGCCGCAGAGAATTTACAGCGCGCCTTTTCTGCCCCCCACGACTACACATAAACGCAGTTACTCACACTGATGCTGAGGGTGGGGAAAGGGAAGAGGGTGGGGAGGTTATATGGAGGCCATCGTGGGGTAAGGAGTGGCTGATGCAATGACCGGTTAATGGCTGGGCGCTCAAGAGGGTTTCATTGGTCTCCACCCGGCCCCCCCACCTACTCCACCCCTGATTGCAAGTCTCATCAAGGAGGTTGGTCAAGAGGCTCAAATGTTTCTGAGAATCTGAATGATTTCTAAGAAACCGTAAGTGCGGGAAGCTGAAGGGTGGGGTAAATAGGAAAGAGCTCTTCTCTAAGCCTTTTCTAAAAAGGAAACTGAAAGAAAGAGGGGGAGACTATTAAAGACTGGCTGGCTGGGCAGGGCAGTTTCAGCTGCTCAACTGCCCAGCGTGACCAGTGGCCACCTCTGCAGGGTCTTTTGCAACCTAGGTATGTATTGTCATTTTTGCCAGGCTTAGAGCTTGTTAGTGTTTTTTACCAGCCTCTTACCAAAGTGCTGGAAACTTTGGTTTAGGGGGTAAAGGATTATCTCTCTTAGATGTAGGGTGTTGTACATTTTATTTCATTCTATTGACCCAAAATTCAGGTGATTGACTGCTCCCATGGAGAAAAGAGATACTGGATGAGCAGTTTGTCTGCTTAGATTCATAGCTTGCCTTCCAGTAACTTCATGTTGGCTGTCATATTCTTCATTATTACAGTCTCCTTGAATAGTCAACATCCAAACATATTAGCATTCCTATTGTGGTACCCAAAAGTATCTAATGCCTGGCATCATATAAATTGATGTCTTTGCTTTTTAAGATAGTTTATTTTATTATTTGGATGGGAAAATAACCTTTCCTCTTAGTGTTTAAACGTGGAACATAGGGCCGGCCCGTGCGCACTGGAGAGTGCACCGCTTGGGAGCGCTGCGGCGCTCCCGCCAAGGGTTCGGATCCCATGTGGAGACCGGTTCCCGCTCACTGGTTGAGCAAGGTGCAGATGCAACACCGAGGGTTGCGATCCCATTGCCGGTCCCCGGTGCGGGCGCAACACCGAGGGTTGCGATCCCGTTACCCGTCAGTAAAAAAGACAAAAAGGAAAAAAAAAAAACGTGGAACATAATCTGTTCCAACGTTTGGGGTCCTTTGGGAATTTGCCAGTGCAAACTCATTGTCACCTACACTCTGGCGCCAGGATGTGAAGGTTTGTATCCCACCTCCTGATGGTATTCTAGGCATCCAGAAACTTTCCTGGGCCATCTGGCTCTTCCTGGCTGCTCCAGAATTGGCTCTCTTGAAACCACTTTTCACCAAATTGCAGAATTGGTGTATCCTGATCTTATCTGTGAGATGATTTTTGCTACAGCCAAAGTCATTATCATGTTATTCTGTTAAACAGTTCTATAATTCTTCCTGTTCTTCATTCCAATTCTGTACCCAGTTTCTTTAAATGCTGTTATGCTCCTCTAGAACAATGGAATCTTTCAAAATGAGCACAAGATTTAAGTTTTTGAAGAAGGGGAATTGGGAGTTAAGTTTTAAGAGTTTATTTTAGCTTTAAAGGTGTGCTGTGTTAGAGTTCAGCCTTATAAAACCAAGGTCACAGGTTCAGATCCGCATACCTGCCAGATGCCAAAAAAAAAAATAGATACTTAAATGACTACTGTGATTTGCTGTGGAATAGGCAGTTTTTCTCTTTAGACTCCCAGTACCTTTGTTTAGAGGAGTAATAAATTACTTCACATAAAACTTCATTTCTTTCTTTTATAGTATTTGTTAAATAGATAAAGGAACTTTCCTTAACAAAGGCAATTTATGTGGTAAACCATTTTTTTTCCTTTTTTTTTTTTTGGCTCCCCTTTGGGGAATCAAACTGGTCTCCCAGGTAGAAAACACTTAAGACAATGGTCCTTAATCTTTTGGTATCTCAGATCTCTATGAAAAGGTAATGAAGCCTTTTCAAACTCTCAACTTTGATGTAATTTCAGAGGTTCAGAAACTCCAGGTTAAAAACCTCTGAAGTTAAGCTGAATTCTAAAAGTTAATTACAAATAAAGGAGAATGTTAATTAGGTGGGTGAAAAAAGAAGAATACAGTAAACAGGGTAAATGGATATATGCATGAATTGAAGATTTGCTCACTTAAGAAGTTGCATCACACACACACACACACACACACACAGAGAAGATTTAAATAGTGTGGGTGATTCCCACACAGTGAGTATATGCTTTGTGATCATGAGAGAAGGGAGACCTCATCTACCATTCCCCCAGTCTCATTTAATTCTGTGTGCCTCTTCTTAAATGGGATTCTGATCTTTAAAGTTAAATGTTTTTCCCTGTAACATGGACCCTAAATGCAGGCCCAATTCTTCTAGCTCGTCTTATACCAAAGAAACAGTTATCTGCTCTGTTGCAGTGGGAGATTGGCTGTCCAGGTCTCATCTGGTCATTCTACCTGTCACTTTCCCTAGGAATTTTTAAGGGTAATTTTTTTTTTTTTTTAAAGATGACCGGTAAGGGGATCTTAACCCTTGACTTGGTGTTGTCAGCACCACGCTCACCTAGTGAGCTAACCGGCCATCCCTATATGGGATCCGAACCCGGGGCCTTGGTGTTATCAGCACCACACTCTCCCGAGTGAGCCATGGGCTGGCCCTTTTAAGGGTAATTTTGATCTAACTTGATTTTGGTCCTATTTGAAGGACCTTACTGCTACTGCCTGTTGGCTTTTATGCATGGCACCACATTTTGGAAGGATGTGGTAAACCAGAGGGAACACTAGAAAGACTGACCATGGGCCGGCCCGTAGCTCACTCGGGAGAGTGCGGTGCTGATAACACCAAGGCCCCGGGTTCCGATCCCATATAGGGATGGCCGGTTCGCTTACTGCCTGAGCGGGGTGCTGATAACACCAAGTCAAGGGTTAAGATCCCCTTACCGGTCATCTTTTCAAAAAAAGAAAAAAAAGAAAGACTGACCATGATGGTGGACAGATGTTAGCAATGGGTGAAGAAACCAGACAAGGGATATGAAACCTGAAGAAAATGCCAGGAAACCGGTCCAGCTCCCCCAACTCAACTCAGCTCATTGTCAGGAGGTTAAACAAGAGGCTGTCTAAAGTCCAGATGAGGAAATTAACCTTCAACTGGAACAAGTGCTTGCAAAGATATTATAAGTGGACACTTATAATATCTCAGAGGAAAAAGAGTTGAACTAGATGACTTACAAGATTTATTTATTCAGTAAATGTTTGTTGCTAAGCTCACTGTGTACTAGGTACTAGAAGTACGTGGAAGAATAAACTCAGTGCTTGCTTTCACTGTCTACTGGAAGAGGCACAAATAACTAAGATGCAGCGTATGTGCTTTAATAAAGTTACTAAGGGAATGCTTGGGGATCACAGAGGAGGAGTGACCATCTTGGCACCAGAGGCACAGCTGTCAGGTAGGCTGTGAAGAAGAGCTGAGGTTTGAATTAGAAAGATACTCAGCATGTCCAGGCAGAGGAGGGTGTAAGCCATTTCAGGCAGCAGGGGAAGCTGGAATTCTGAGAGAACACATGGTTGAGAGGGGCTTTGGCATCAGATTTTGCTACTCCCTGGTGTTGGAACCTCAGAAGGGTTCTGAGTTCCCTGGGCTGTCAGCTTCTTATATGCTAATGCAGAGTATATACAGTAACCCTCAACTTTGCAAATTGGGAGAATTTGAGATGATGTGTAAAATATCTAGACATGATGTTTGATCATTTGTAGCTAGAAATAATTTTTTATTACTTTGTTATTTGATATGGGCAAAGGCCCCCAGAAAGAAATGGGTAAGAACTAATTCCAGCTTGTTGTTAGGGAAGGAATGGGGAGCCCGAGTGATTCTCCTCTCTAACTCTAGGCAGAAGGTACTTCCACATTCCTACTCTTTTTCACAGGCTTCTCTAAACTGGTTGCTTTGTTGTATGAGTCAGTTACCTTACCAAATTTCCCTTTCTGGGAATTGAGGTAATTCTCAGCAAGGAGGAGAAAGAAACTGGCTGCTGCCCCATCCTGGTTTCAGTATTGTGGTTTCATTGACTTAGATTAAGATTGGTTTAGTTGATTAAGACTAGCTTAACATTTTTTTTTTAGATTAACATTGATTTAACACTTTTTTTTAAAAAAAGATGACCGGTAAGGGGGTCTTAACCCTTGGCTTGGTGTTGTCAGCACCACGCTCAGCCAGTGAGCTAACCGGCCATCCCTATCAGGATCTGAACCCGTGGCCTTGGTGTTATCAGCACTGCACTCTCCCAAGGGAGCCACGGGCCAGCCTTGGTTTAACACTTTTAAAACAAATATTTAACAAATGTATAAATAAAAGTAAATTACACCTCAAATTTGTGTTTGGTTCAGAATTAAATACTTTGTAGGATAACATAGGCTCTAGGGTCAAACTACTTGAGTTTGGCCATCTCTGCCACTTACTTGCTGTGTTATCTTGGTCAAGTTTTTTTAACCCCTCTGTGCCTTATCTGTGAAATGGAGATAAGAAATCTACTTCAGGATTGCTGTAAGACTTAAATGAATTAATATGTGAAAAGTGCTTAGATCAGTACCAGATACAGAAGTGCTCAGAGTTAGCTGCTCTGTGATTAGCCTCGATGTTGTTCTCATTCAAGGTATTGCAGCAAGTTAAGAGGAAGCCGGGTTCAACCATGCCCTAGAACCCTAACAAATAAAAATAAATCCAGTAACAATACTCGTTGTAATTACGTCTTGCTTTACAGTTTACAAAGTGCTCCTATGTCATTTTTTTTCTCATTTTGTTCTCATAACAACCCCTGAGGTAGGCGAAGAGATTCCTGGTGGTGCCATTTTTATAGATGAGGAAACTGACACTCAGAAGGGGGAAGTGACTGACCCAAGAGGGGACTGATGGGGACCCAGTCTCTGCCTGCCCTATGTCTTACCTTTTTCAAAGTTGGTGAAAAATGACTAATAGAAGGCCCAGGCACACCTTCAGAGGTTTGGTTAAATAAAGCAGCATGTGGAATGGACATGCCATATATAGTCCTTACCTCATTTGGAACCCAGAATTGATAAGGCCCTGTCTTCCACCCCAGATCTTGCTTTGTCTGAGAATTTGCCCCTAAGGCAATTAGGATAAAGAGCAAATAGCAATTTGCCAAATGTTTTTAGCTCTAGTGAACTTAGGTTTATTAAAGCACATTGATATTTATTCCCTGAGCAAACACAAGTCCCAACTGTGTCCTGGGCACTGGGTGAGGCACAGTGGCACCACAGATGCAAATTGCTCAGACTAGGAGGGATCCTCTTTTGCAGACCTTAAGTCAGTACATCATAGCAACTCCTTTGGTCCTCATCGTCATCATTTGTTCTTCTTTTCCTTTTTTCCATGGCCCCAAGTTTCTGCCTGTATTTTTATTAATGTTATATTTTTCATGTCCTGTAGTATGACTCATCTCAAAACCTTTTTGGAAAGAAGGACTAGATACAGGAAAGGAAAAACAGCCACAATGGTGGGGGGTTTTGTTGTTTTGGGGGTTTTGGCATCTGGCCGGTACAGGGAACCTTCGAACTCTTGACCTCGGTGTTACAGGGCTGCTCTGTAACCAACTGAGCAACCCGGCCAGCCCCTCGATTGCAATGGTTTCTTAATTGCCCTTTTTCTCTCTCCTTTTTCCCTACACAGTCTTGTGTCAACCTCTGAACAAATCCTTTGACACGCTAGCCAGCCGTCAACTTAGGTCTTAGAAGATGGCAGACAGGCCCAATGGCAAGCCCTGTGCCTCTCCGCTGGAGCTGTTCAACAGCATAGCTGCTCAAGGGGAGCTCGTGAGGTCCCTCAAAGCCACAAAGGCAAAAGAGGTACCTGATTTTGTTGGATTCTCCCTCCACACATGCATCTGAGCCTCCCAAGTCTATACGGTTGTGTTGCTTTAGGGTAGACTGTTCCAGGATTCTGTTCCTTCAGTGACTGAGATGTTTTGGTTATAATTTTAAATATATTTTTCCTTTTATCAACATTATGATGGCTGTGCTCTAAAGAGTCAGTGGTCCTCAAAGCCTCTGTGAAATATAGCAGTCCTCTGACCCACCTTTCTCCATGTCCTGCTCCCAGACACAAGTATTTTCAATTCCTTTAGATGATTATTTGGGTGTGTTCCTCCCCATCTCTGATATCATGCTTATTATATTGCTACTTGTTAATCTTCAAGTTTGGGGCTTTCACTGTAGAAATGAGGAACTCGCACTGTTAGAAACACCTGCTGTCGGGGCCGGCCCGGTGGCGCACTAGAGAGTGCGCCCCTTGGGAGTGCGGTGGCGCTCCCGCCGAGGGTTTGGATCCCATGTGGAGACCGGTTCCCGCTCACTGGCTGAGCGCGGTGCGGGCGCAACACCGAGGGTTGTGATCCCGTTGCCGGTGCCCGGTACGGGCGCGACACCGAGGGTTGCGATCCCGTTACCGGTCAGTAAAAAAGACAAAAAGGAAAAAAAAAAGAAACACCTGCTGTCAATATATACTGGGAGACTGGAACTCCAGCCTCACAGTATATATTGTAATTGTAGTTAGGTCAGTGTTAGTATTGACATTATAATAACTATGTAAACACTACAGATACCTGAACTGTTAAGTGTACTATGAGTACTTTTCCTTTCCTGTCCAGCTTATTTTCTCTGGCGTTAACGTTTGTCTTAATTTTTGTTTGCTTGGCTTTTTTTATGTACTAATGATAATGTATCTCCTTAGCTCTCCCACAGTTAGATGAATCTCCTCTCAACATACTCACATTAACTACCCTATCAAGTTTATCTTCTTGAAAAAGTCCTTACCAAGACCTTGTGCCTGCTTCCCCTCTGGACTGGTGGCCCTTGCCTCTCACGCTGCCCGTCCTGGGGTCCTCTTTTACTGTCAGCCGAGGGGCTCCCCTCACCTCTGTCTATTGTGCGCCTGTTTCCTGATCCTGTGTCATATTCCTCCTAGCTTCACTCTGTTTTGGCAGAGCAAACGTTCCAATGATTTCTTAAAAAGTTAGTGCAAAGGGAATAATTTTTTTGAGATCTTACACATCAGAAAACATGTTTATTTTACCTAAAACTTGACATAGTGAAGCCAGGTATAGAGTTCAGGATGATTTCCCTAGGATTCTGAAGCTGTTGCTCCAGTATCACCTAGTTTCTGGGGTTGCTGTGGAAAAGACAGACACTATTCCTCTGTTTTTTCTCTCTAGAGGTTGGCAGGATCTTCTCTTTTTCTCAGTGTTCTGAAATTTCTTGGGATGGAGGCTTAGTGCACCTTTCAGACTAGAAACTCAAGACCTTTAATTCTCAGAAATCGTATTACTTCTTTGAACTCTTCTGTTTTCTCTCTTCTCTCTTTATAGACTTTTTTTATTGAGAAAGTATTCCTCTGATTTTCTTCTTTTTTTTTTTTTAAAGATGACCGGTAAGGGGATCTTAACCCTTGACTTGGTGTTGTCAGCACCACCCTCAGCCAGTGAGCGAACCAGCCATTCCTATATGGGATCCGAACCTGGGGCCTTGGTGTTATCAGCACCGCACTCTCCCGAGTGAGCCACTGGGCCAGCCCTGATTTTCTTATTTTTTGACTTTGTGTTCTTCTTTCTGGGATATTTGTTCAACTCCCAACCCTCCTCTTGTTTTTCATTTCTCCTATTTTAACTACCAAGAGCTCGTTTAATCTCTGAATTTTCCTTTCTTATCACATCCTCATCTGATTTCATGAGTACAGGACCATCCTTTTATCTCTGGGATCTTGATGACAGTTCTCCTAATGTTCTTTGCCCCCTTTATAATCTCAGTTTTCTCTAAGTTAATTTTTTTTCCATCTGCCTCAAATGGTTGTTGTCTCTTGGCTGTCCGCTGGTGTTTTAGAGGGAAGCACTAAAAGCTATTGGGTACTCTGTGCATGGGGGAGGAATTTAATCAATGTAGGTTTGTGGGGGCGCCTCCCACTCATAAGATTAAAGCCTGATAAAGATCTTTTAATGAAACACGGTGTTTGCAGGGCCTCATCGTGAAGGGATGATGGCAAGGCCTCATCGTGGGAGAAGATG
>NW_007728685.1:43909-53378 GCF_000696425.1 Galeopterus variegatus | reverse complement strand
TTTTTTTTTTTTTTTTTTTTTTTTTTTTAAAGATGACCGGTAAGGGGATCTCAACCCTTGACTTGGTGTTCTCAGCACCACGCTCAGCTAGTGAGCGAACCAGCCATCCATATATAGGATCTGAACCTGTGGCCTTGGTGTTATCAGCTGTCTTCAGACCACTTCAATTGATCCTGACTCCTGCCACCATGGATCAGTTCAGACTGTGTTTGAATGCTGTATAATCAGGTAGCATATAGTCTTTTGTGTCTAGCTTTTTTCAGAACATCAGCTTTCAAATTCTGCTTCAGTGTCCTGGTGCATGTTAGATTGAGAACAAGAAAACAGACAAGGTGAACCTGCTTGTCTATCTCAGTCCCTTTCCTGATTTCAGATGGTCCTTGAGCAGGGACATTGTTTAAATGTTTGACTTTCAAAGAGTATCCTGGTTGCAAGCAGAATTAGACCAGTTAGAGTATAAAATGTCAACACAGCTAGTGATTAAAGGATATTGACTACAGTGTATTTCAAAGCAAGGTAAGTCTTCCATAGATAATTCGATAGATTATACTTACTAAACATTTATTTTGTTGGAAACACTGAACCTAGGCAGTACGGAAATGAGATGAGTGAAATATACTCCCCTATCTAACCTGGGCAAACATCTTATCTGTTATATGAGTTATATTCATGAGGTTATTGATTCCACAAATCTGACTTATTTTAATGATTAATCCCAGATAACGTTATAGTTCAAAATAGATCACCCTAGAATAATGGTTCTCTGTGGCTCAAGTGCTATACCTGATGGAACAGTTCTCTCTGAATGGTGTTGTGATGGTTCTCCTTTGGGAAACCCAGTTTAAGCACATTCTGTGTAAGCTCTAAATGGAAATGTTTGTATTTCCCTTGTCAAGCAAATTGGACTGTGTATATTCCTTGTTTGTGATCTAATCCAGCAAGGCCAATTACTGGAGTAGAGCTTTAGGGCATAACATGACTAATGGGCTTAATTAGGCCTGCTCTTTTAAATACCAGCCTTCCAGGGGTGGCCAGTATGGGCTCCTGGGAGAGAAGGTCTTTAACAGATTTCTAAAGTACCCATGGATACATTTTGTATTTGTTTTTCTTATGTTTATTTTAAAACATAAATGTACAAACACTTCAGATAGCTTGCTTGATAAGACCCCAAAATGTAATGGTATAACTGATTCCCAGTGAATCTCTCCTTAATTTATAATCTGAAAGCCTACATTTTTTTCCCTCCTTTTATCTGTTTTAATAATATCTATTTGAGTTGCCATTACTATCCTTAGTGGCATCATTGGTTAAGTTCCGCACCATGTGTGGAATGTAAAAACAAGTTCCAGTGTAGAACTCAGTATACACGGTTAAGGGAGCTCATCGCGCATGTTCTCTGGCATCAGTGATGTTTGAGAAAACTTTAGCATATTAATCTTTTCATAAATAACAGTGTATATTGTGTCACTACTATTGTCCCATAGCGTTTGTGGTAGAAATCCATACCACTAGAATAACAGATAAAAATAAAATACATTCTAGCCCATGACTTGTTGTGTGTCTGTGTACAAGCTTCTTCACCTCTGAGTCTCAAATGCTTCAGCTGGAAAAGGACAGTGAAAATGATGCCTACCTCATAGGGTCTTTGTCAGACTAAACAAGGTTAAGTATATGGAAGCATTTAGCACAATACCTGGCATATAACAGGCATTTAGCAAAATTTAGCTATTGTTAATGTATAGCCCTCACTTTTATTTCCTTTCTTCAGGATGAAATTGATTCTGCAGTAAAGACGTTGCTATCATTAAAAATGAGCTACAAAGCTGCCATGGGGGAGGATTACAAGGCTAACTGCCCTCCAGAGAACCCAGCACCTGGGAGTAATAGTGACCCAAATGCTATAGAACCTGAAGTGGATTTTGTGGACCCATGGACAGTGCAGACTAGCAGCGCAAAAGGCATTGACTATGACAAGCTCATTGGTACGTCTTCTGCTTTCTTCCCCAGGAAAAACCTCAACTTTAAGAAGTTATTCCATTGAGTTATTCTATTGATGTTTTTAAATTTTGAATTAATAATAAATCCAGTGAAGCTTTAGTGCCAAGAAAAAAATAGATCATGAAATATTTTGGTTGTGCATTATATTCCCAAAGGATTATATTTAAATAAAAATGCCAATATAAAATTTATTTTAAAATAATGATCTTTAGTAGAAGCTTTTCCCTTTTTTTGAGCAATTCAGAACTTGGGAAAGGTCGGTCTGTTGAGATGGAGATCTTTGCAGTCATTTAAATTGCTTTTCATTTAGTGGTTACAAGTCAGTCAGTGACTTCAGGGATATTGATTATGGACCTAAAAGGCTGGAAGTCATCTTAAGAAGGGTGACTTCTCACAGATAGCAAGTCCTCACTGTCAAGCTCTTCCTTGAGAGTCTTCCTGCTCAGAAAAGACTGCTCCCATTCAATTAAAAAGTGCATTCTCTAAGATCATTGATAATCATCAAAGAAAAAACAGAACTAAAATGTTTTTATCTAAGTCAAAGCCATTTTCCATGATTTAAGTGTAGGCTATCAATGAGGAAAAATTCACTTGAGAACAGATATTAATGCAGTTCAACAATTAAAGAATATGAAAAATCATGGTGGTTAATGAATATAAATTATACCTTAAAGCCATTTTCCATGATTTAAGTGTAGGCTATCAATGAGGAAAAATTCACTTGAGAACAGACATTAATGCAGTTCAACAATTAAAGAATATGAAAAATCATGATGGTTAATGAATATAAATTATACCTTAATAAACACCTATACACACACATGCACACGCATACGCACACACATACATATACGAGAGGTCTTCAAAAAGTTCATGAAGAGGCTGGCTGGTTAGCTCAGTTGGTAGTATGATGCTGACAACACCAAGGTCAAGGGTTCAGATCCCCATATTGGCCAGCTATCAAAAAATTTAAAAATAAGGCCGGCCCGGTGGCCCACTGGATAGTGCGCCGCTTGGGAAGCGTGGCGGCGCTCCCGTCCGAGGGTTCGGATCCCACATGCGGACCGGTTCCCGCTCACTGGCTGAGCGGGGCGCGGGAGCAGCACCGAGGGTTGCGATCCCGTTGCCTGTCCCTGGTCCGGTACGGGGGCAACACTGAGGGTTGCGATCCGTTGCCGGACACGGAAAAAAGACAAAAGACAAAAAAATAAATAAATAAATTTAAAAAATAAAAATAAAGGGCCGGCCCGACAACAAAAAAAAAGGCAGCTTGTATTTTGGTAGGAATTGTACTGAATCTATAGATTAATTAGTTTGGAGAATGCATGGAACAGGATATCCCTGTCTCAGACCATAAATTCCATGCAGATAACATCAAGAAATGAGCAAGTTCCAAAAGGGGTTCTGCTGCTCCCACCCCACAGATTACCTGGGTTTGGAGAGGCTCATTTTCAAGGCCGTGTTCATGGAATTTATGATCTGAGGTTGTTCTGCTTGTTCTTCATGGTTACGGTAGAGCACACCCAGGATAGAACCCAGCAGTCTTCCTGAATACTTCAGTTCTACCTGCAGAGAACTCCAGGCCCTGCTTAGCCCACCTTCTGAGCAGAGTGTAATCAAAGTGTTTTCCTTAATTGAGATTTAATTCACATATCATAAAACTCACCTTATTAAAGTATATACAATTTAGCAGGTTTTTTAGTATATTCACAAGGTTGTGTAACCATCATGACTAGAACATTTTCCAGAACATTTCCAGAATAGAGCCTAATTCCAGAACATTTTCATCACCCTAAAAAGAAACCCCTACCCATTAGCAGTCATTCCCCGTTTCTCCCTCCCCCAGCTGCTGGCAACCACTAATCTGCTTTCTGTCTCTGGATTTGCCTATGCTGGGCATTTCACATACTTGGGATTATACAACATGTGGCCTTTTGCGTCTGGCATCTTTTACTTAGCATAATGCTTTCAAAGTTCCTCCATGTTGTAGCACGTATCATTACTTCATTTCTTTTTATGGCCAAATAACATTTCATAGAATGGATATACCCCACATTTTGTTTGTCCATTCATTAGTTGATGAACATTTGGCTTATCATCACTTTTTGATTACCAGTAATGCTGCCCTTAACGCTTGTGTACAAGTGTTTGGGTGGACATATGTTTTCAGTTTTCTTGGGTATAAGCTGGGAGTAGAATTGATGACTTATATGGTAATTCTGTTTAACTTTTTGAGGAACTGACAAAATGTTTTCCACAGCGACTGCACCATTTTACATTCCCATCAGTGATGTACAAGAGTTCTAATTTCTCCACATCCTCACCAACACTTGTTATTTTCCGAGGTATTGTTTTATAGCCATCCTAGTGGGTGTGAAGTGGTATCTCACGGTAGTTTAGATTTGTATTTCCCTAATGACCAGTAATGTTGAGCATCTTTTCATGTGTTTACTGGCTATTTTTATATCTTCTTTGGAGAAATGTCTGTTCAGAGCCTTTAATTCAACCCACTTTCATTCAACCCACTTTTTAATTGGGCTGTTTGTCTTTTTATTGTTGAGTTATAATGGTTTTTTATATATTCTAGATACTAGTTTCTTATCAATATATGACTTGCAAATATTTGTTCTCATTTTATAGGTTGTCTTTTCACTTTATTAGTAGTTTCCTTTGAAGTGCAAAAGTTTTTAATTTTGATGAAGTCCAGTTTGTTTTTTCTTTGATTGCTGTGCTTTTGGTGTCATCTCTAAGAAATCATTGCTTAAAAAATAAAAATTAAAAGAAAAGAAAAAAGAAATCATTGCCTAATCCAAGGTCATGAAGATTTACACTTATGTTTTCTTCTAAGTATGTTGCAGTTTTAGCTCTTACATTTAGATCTCTGATCTTGTTTTTTTGCCCCGATCCTTTTTGAGTTGATTTACTTCATTCTTTTGCATGTGGATATCCAGTTGGCACAGCACCATTTTTTAAAAAGACTTTCTTTCCCTGTTGAATTTTCTTGGCATCTTTGTTGAAAATCAATTGACCGTCTATTTAAGGGTTTAATTCTAGACTTTCAATTCTATGCCACTGATCTATGTGGCTGTCCTTATGCTAGTACTACATAGTCTTGATTACTGTAGCTTTCTTTACAGTAAGTTTTAAAGTTAGAAAATGTGAGTCCTCTGTCTTTGTTCTTTTTCAAGATTGTTTTGATATTCTGGGTCTCTTGCATTACCATATGAATTTTTGGATAAGCTTTTCCATTTCTGCAACAACAAAAAAAAAGGCAGCTTGTATTTTGGTAGGAATTGTACTGAATCTATAGATTAATTAGTTTGGAGAATATTACTATCTTAAAATAGTAAATCTTGGGCTGGCCCGGTGGCGCCCTGCTACAGTGCGCTGCTTGGGAATGCGGCGGTGCTCCCGCCGAGGGTTCGGATCCCACATACAGACCGGCCGCTCACTGGCTGAGTGAGGTGTGGGTGCAACACCGAGGGTTGCGATCCCGTTGCCGGTCCCAGTCCGGTACAGGCGCGACACTGAGGGTTGCGATCCGTTGCCGGTTGCGATCCGTTGCCGGTCACGAAAAAAGACAAAAAGGGGGGAAAAAAAATAGTAAATCTTCCAATCCATGAACATGGGGTGTCTTTCCACTTAGGTCTTAAATTTCTTTCAGTGATGTTTTGTAGTTTTCAGTGTGCAAGTCTTGCACTTTGGTTAGATTTATTCCTAAGGATTTTATCTTTTTGATGCTATTGTAAATGTATTTTCTTAATTTTATTTTCAGATTGTTCATTGCTGCTATAAAGAAATACAACTGATTTTTGTATGTTGATCTTGTATCCTGAAACTTTGCTGAATTTCATTTATTAGCACTAATAGTTTTTCTTTTTTTGTGGATTCTATAGGATTTTCTTATACAGAAGATTATGTCACCTGCAAATAAAGACAATTTTACTTCTTCCTTTCCAATTTGGATCTCTTTTTCTTGCCTAATTTCTCTGACTAAAACTTCTAGTACAATATCGAATAGCAGCGGTGAATGTGGGTATTCTTGTCTTATTCCTGATCTTAGAGGGAAAGCTTTTAGTCTTTCACCATTTAGTATAATGTTAGCTGTGGGTTTTCTATAAATGCCCTTCATCATGTTGAGGAAGTTTCCTTCTATTCCTAGTTTGTCTAGTGTTTTTATTATGAATTGATGTTGGCTTTTATTAAATGCTTTTTCTATTTTCTATTGAGATTATGTGGGTTTTGTCCTCTAGTCTATTAACATGGTATACCACGTTAATGGATTTTTGTATTTGAGTCAACCTTGCATTCCTGAAACAAATCTCATTTGATCATGATATATAACCCCTTTTATCTGTTGCTGGATTTGGCTTGTGAGTTGTTGAGGAGTTTTATGACTATATTCATAAGGGATATTGGTCTATAGTTTTCTTTTTATGTCTTGGTCTGGTTTTGGTATCAGGGTAATACTGGCCCCATAGAATGAGTTGGGAAGTATCCCCTCTTCAATTTTTTTGGAAGAGTGTGTTCTTTTTTGAGCACTTGACAGAATTCACCAGTGAAGCCATCTGGTCTTGGGCTTTTCTTTGTGGGAAGGTTTTTGATTACTAATTTAATCTTTTTGCTTATTATAGATTTATTCAGATGTCCTATTGCTTCATAGGTCACTATCAGTAGTTTGTCTCTCTCTAGGCATTTGTCTGTTTCATCAAGGTTATCTAATTTGTTGATATGCAATTGTTATAGTCCTTTTTATTCCTGTAGATTCAGTAGTAATGTTCCTTCTTACATTCCTAATTTTGGTAATTTGAGTCTTCTCTCTCTTTTTTTTTTTTTTCATAGTTACTTTAGCTCAAGGTTTACCAAATTTTGTTGATCTTAAATCAGAGTTTGTCTTAGGAGTTTACAGTTCTCACTGCCCTTGTGACTTATTTTATTTACTTTAGAATAATAATCCTGTAGGCTCTTGACTTAGGGAAGCATAGGACTTGAGGCTTTTGCCCACTCTCAAATGCCCCTCTGCCTCATCTGTAAAACTGGGGATTAAATGAGATCCACCATATACCGTCAGGCTGCAAATGCTGGGTAGTTGACTGTGTTCCCTCAACAGCTGAGTGATTCCCTGCTGGAAATCATCCTCCCAAAAGGTGAGCTCAGAATTGGAGCCTCAGTAAATTTCTGCACAGGGGGGGGGGGGGGGGGGGGGCTAGGACCTAGCACATAGTGAGTTCTCAGGTGCTTCCTATAAACACATGAAAAGCAGCACATATGACAGCTGCATTTTTGTTTCTCTTCTATAGATTCATAAAAGTTTAATCTGGTTAGTTGTAAGAACCAAAAGAAGGACTCTTTTCTTCCAAAGTTAAGGTTTTTTTCTTTCTTAATTTCAAAAGCAGTAATCAGCTGGCTGGTTAGCTCAGTTGATTAGAACGTGGTACTGGTAACACCAAGATCCCTGTGGCCAGCCACAAAAAAAAAAAAAAAAAAAAGTTCAAAAGCAGTATTCAAAACTAAGCACACATTAAAAAAAAAAAAAAAATAGGGCCGGCCCGTGGCTCACTCAGGAGAGTGTGGTGCTTATAACACCAAGGCCACGGGTTCGGATCCCATATAGGGATGGCCAGTTCGCTCACTGGCTGAGCATGGTGCTGACAACACCAAGCCAAGGGTTAAGATCCCCTTACCGGTCATCCTTTTAAAAAAAAAAACTAAGCACACAAATAAAAAAGATTAAAAAATAATTTAAAAAAAAAAACTAAGCACAAAAACCAGTGCACCCATGATCCTATCAGCATGGAGACGAGCACTGCGGACCCTTGGCTTGGGGTGTAAGCAGGAGTCACTTTTAGAATATTGTTTTGTGGACTCTCCTACCCAGACCTCTGGAAACGGTGGCTATTCCTCTTTTATTTTGGGATACTTTGTCCAGAAACACAGAACATTCACTCCGTAGCGTGTCAGTTTCACACCCTGCTGAACATTGGAATCCCTTGGAGAGCTTTTAATAACACCATGCTCTAACCAACTGAGCTAACCAGCCAGCCCAAGGAAGCTTTTTAAAAATACGAATTCCCAGACATCACCTCAGACCCACTGAATCAGAATCTCTGGATGGGACCCCAGCAGCTGTAATTTGGAAACAGGTAATTCTGCTGCATACCCAGCAAGGAAGACCCTCATGTGCACTATCTGTGCCCCAGTCCTCGAAGGAAGAACAACTAGAATGACCCACAGATGAATTCACCCAGTCCCAGCCTTGCTGAAGGGACCCAAATCAGACCTCCAGCTGGGCACTTCACCTCTGAACTCACCTCTGGCACTTCACCTCTGAAATCCCAGAGGGCATTCCTCCCATCTACATGAGGACTGTGTGGAACCCTGCGATTTTCCTGGTCCAGGTCTCCAGAGTCTCAGGGCTGGGTGATCCTAGAAAGGATAGTGTGTTGTTGGCCTGGCGACACCCCAGGAAGTATGTAAAGCATGCAGTGTATCAGCATTGATGTTTGGAAGAATTCCAAGAGTCCTAGTGGCCACCCAACCACATCTATCTTTTAAACACATTATTCCAAACCTGCACTTCTTATCCTTTTAAAACAACCACCTTTCATCTTCTCTGACCTCGAGTACATGGGGTAAGAGAAAACGCGTGGCTGCCTTTTGGTAAGAACGTGGCAGGCAGAAGTCATATGACTACAGCTAGACCTGAAACATCTGAAATGGCCTTATGGCCTGGTAAATGTTTTTCTTCCTTTATTAAATGTTATGATCTGGTTTATCGGTTTTATTTACCAATAATTTTGAAAGAGGAAAGCTGTGTGTATACATAGAAAGGATTAAGTAATGTTGTCATCATGAAGACGCAACTATTGCCTTCTTACTTATGTTTACCGAAACATAAGTTTGGTATAAGCAGGAAACATCATTTTCAATGTACATTTTTCCTCACAAAGAAAAGACTCATTGGTTATACAATTCCGTCACAACCTAATTTTTTTAATTGGCCATTTATAGTCCAAAATATTTCATTCTGAAAATCCTTGATTTTAGGATTGTGAGGTCTTGGACTTCATCCCAGATGATTACCAAGAAGTGTGTGTTAGAAAAATAAGACTTCATGGGCCGGCCCGGTGGTGCACTCGGTAGAGTGCGGCGCTTGGGAGTGCGGCGGCGCTCCCACCGAGGGTTTGGATCCCATATAGAGACCGGTCCGCTCACTGGCTGAGTGCGGTGCGGGCACAACGCCGAGGGTTGCGATCCCATTACCGGTCATGACAAAAAGAAAAAAGAAAGGGGCCGGCCCGGTGGCGCACTGCTACAGTGCGCCGCTTGGGAGCCCGGCAGCGCCCCCCCCGAGGGTGCGGATCCCACATACAGCCCGGCCGCTCACTGGCTGAGCGTGGTGCTGACAACACCAAGTCAAGGGTTAAGATCTCCTTACCGGTCATCTTTAAAAAAAAAAAAAAAAAAAAAA
>NW_007728685.1:22177-43899 GCF_000696425.1 Galeopterus variegatus | reverse complement strand
ATCCCGTTGTCGGTCCCGGTCCGGTACGGGCGCGACACTGAGGGTTGCAATCCGTTGCCGGTCACGAAAAAAAGAGACAAAAAGGAAAAAAAAAAAAATAAGACTTCATGGCTGGCCAGTTAGCTCACTTTGGAGAGTGGGGTGCTGATAACACCAAGGTCAGGGTTTGGATCCCCATAATGTACTGACCAGCTGCCAAAAAAAAATAGGGGGCCAGCCCGTGGCTCACTCGGGAGAGTGTGGTGCTGATAACACCAAGGCCACGGGTTCGGATCCCATATACGGATGGCCGGTTCACTCACTGGCTGAGCGTGGTGCTGACAACACCAAGTCAAGGGTTAAGATCCCCTTACCGGTCATCTTTAAAAAAAAAAAAAAATAGAAAGATGACTTTGGTCACCCATCACAAGAAGAATGTGTTTAGCTCAACAAATATTTCTTGAACATCTAAGACATGGTACTCCCTTTAAGGCACTGGCAGTTCCCAAGAGTTGATTTGGTGAGTTGAGATCCACCTTGCTACAACATTGAGTACATCTCCCGTCTCTGGGCACAGGGGCCCTCACGTGTTATCTCATCATCAGTTACAGGCCAATGGGAAGTGTGATGAAACACCACAGGGGCTATGTAAGCAGTAAGCACAAAGGAGCTTGCTTGTTACCATTTCCCCAGACTGTTCCCCTTATAAGCCCATAAAGCAGAATAGTAGCTTTATATCCATTGAAAGCAACTAATGTCCTGGCATGAAATCTGGTCTTTCTACTAGCTAGTAAAATAATTAATTTTCTTTTTTTTTTCTTTTTTGTGACCAGTAAGGGGATCACAACCCTTGGCTTGGTGTCGCCCGCACCGTGCTCAGCCAGTGAGCGCACCAGCCATCCCTATATAGGATCCGAACCCGCAGCGGGAGCGCTGCACTCTCCTGAATGAGCCACGGGGTCGGCCTAAAATAATTAATTTTCTAATTTTACCCATTAGATTTTTGTTCGTTTGCTCTCTTTTTCAACTTAACTCTGCTAAATTAAACCATTAGATTTTTTCTAAATCACCTCTCTCGATTCTGCCGTGTGAGCATGGAGGTACTGTGGTGTCTTTGAAGGAAGGAACATAGAGCTGGGTTCACGTCCTGGCACCTCCGTAGTGGCTGTGTGTCGTAGCAAGTCTTCTCCACGAAGTGAGATTAGATGAGAACACAGATGTTATTGTTATCGAAATGTACTTGGCACTTTATTTCACTGCTCTCACCCCATTCATTGAAATGATCTGATCCAACTGCTTGGACCTCAGCGTAGACATGCCATGGATCCAGCCCCTCCTTTTACCACCAGGCAGCACTGCTGACATTGCACAGCAACTGCTACCCATTTGTGCAGCCTCTCCCCACCCCACTGCATCCCCCACCAGCTAGTGCTCTTCCTAGAATGCAGATCTGATCTCGTTTCCCGCTCACGTGCATTTCCCAATTCCCCATCACCAGATGACAAGGCAAGTTCTCACTGTTCAGGTGGCACACGAGTCCTTTTGTGATTTAGCCCCTGTGTTCCTCTCCAGCATTACTGTCACCTCCAACTAAACAAAACAACTTGCAGCTCCACCCACATCCTTCACCTTCGTACATGCTCTGCTCTTCCCAGAATTACTGTCGCCTCCCCTGACCCTACCACCCCTGGCTTGGCCCATTCCTACCCTGTCCTCCAAATGCACCATTAAGCATCGCCTTTTCCCAGGAGCTCTCCCCTCCTGCAGCCATACTTAGATGTTCTTCTCTGGTCCCCCCGCACCCTGGGCCTCACCTCTGCCACTTCTGGTGCAATGTGGCCCTTCCCCCACTAGATGGGTAAAACACATAGTTCCGCTATTTGTGCTCTTTGTGTCAGGTGCCCCCCTGGGCCCTGAGAATACAGGAGCCAAGTCCCTGCCTCACTGAACTTGAATGTTGGGGGTGAGACAGAAACAAATGCCCTATACTAAGTCCATGAAGATGACTCTGGAGGTGAGCACTTGGGGGAAGGGGCAGATGAACTTGTGAACAGTCTATGTAAAAATACCACCCCGTGAACAGCCCTACTTACAGCACACTCAGAAAGTGGGGTTTGTGGGGACATCTCTTTGGTGATTGCAGTTTCATCTCCTGGCCATCTTCTACAAAAACTTCCTTTTTCTTTACAAACATGGTGTAAAGATGAAAATCAGACAATATGTCAACCAAACAAACAGGTCTGTAATATCTCAGAAAGGCATTTTATGTTGAACCAAAAGTTAGGAGAAACGTTTTAAAGGTTAAATCCTGTTTTTTAACATATTACTTCCTTTAAGAATTTCTTTTAAACATTTGAGCATTTTACTTCTCTTACTTGAATTTAACTTAAAATCTGTATCTTTGACATAACAAAGTTCTGTCTAGCTGTTTGGTCCTTTTTTGTTGGGTTTTTTTTGTGTGTGTGGTTTTTTTTGTGGAGGCTGGCCAGTGCAGGGACCTTGGTGTTATAACCTGGTCCTTAGGAACTAGAAATGTACAACAAAGCCAGCCTTCACCTTCTCTTTGGGTGAGAGGGAAGTAGCTAGGCCTTTGTGGGAGAAGAACAGTGTGGGTCTCCCCTGCACCTTTGTGGACCCCGTGTGTGGGCCCAGAGAGGCTTCTTGCCAGGAGCCATGAGGGATGTGAAGTCACTGACTTGGGAGTCTGAAAACTTGTGTTCCAGACCCAGCTCTGCCCCTGCTCAGGCTTGTTCCCTTGGGTAAGTCCTTAAATCTCTGAGCCTCCATTTTCCTGTGAAGTAGGTGAGTTTAGTGCTAGCGGGAGGCAGCATAGCAGAGAGGCTGAGGCTGCGCTGCCTGGGTTCAGATCCTTACGGCCACCTATGGTGTGACTTAGGCACGTGCAGTAACTCACTCTGCCTGCTTTCTCAGCTCAGCTCATTTGTTCTACAGATATTTATTGAGCATGTTCTATACACCAGACTGGTACTGGGGCTACAGCAGGGAACAAAACAATTATCCCAACAACTATGTAGAGGGAGAGTTAATTAACAGGTAATTAATCAGATGATAATGAGTCCTATGGTGATAATTAGACAGTAATAAGTGTTAGGAGGACAGAGGAGGAAGATAGAGAATAAAGAGCGGTAGGAGGTCATAGTGCCTGTGCTGTAGAGATTTATGAGGAGTTCGTGAGTTTCTGTGTACGAAGTGCTTCGAGCAATGCCTGGCCCCTGGGGAGCACTCAGTAAATGTTGTGATCTAAAATCTCTTCCAACTTTAAACCCTCCTGAGTGTGAAGGGCAGGTACTCTCCTGGGGGAACTGGTCATTCAGCCATCACTTATGGAATAAGATCAGGTGGGTGTGTTCATTGTCACCACAAGAAGTACCTATGTACAGGCACTGACATCGGCACTGCTGTGTGGTGGGTCTGTCCCAGCTGTGCCCAGGGGACAGATGTCCTTGAGGGAGGACAGGGAGGACTGCTCATGCTCATAGTGCAGCATCTCCATTCATCCTGCAGCCTGCACAGCGTGAGCAGTTTACAGCCATCAAGTGGCCAGTCTTCTAAGGAAGGTCAAAGTGGTCCAACTCAGAAATAATATTCAAACACCACAGAGCTGGAGTCCTGTCACAGTTTGGGAAAATTGGAGGCTTTCCTGCTTGTGGGGCCCCTATTGTGCAGCATGACCCCAGATGGAAGGCCAGTTTGCCCTGGCAGTTAGGATCACCATTGCCTCAACCCCAAGGATGCGTGCAGTCTTTGCTGTGGCGTCTCCCTGGGGGGCACACAGCTGGTGGTTCTTGCCAGGTGTGAGCAGCCATTCCCAGGAGACCCATTCCTACATGCAGCAGTTCTTGTCTCAGCAGGAAGACAAGTGCTTGTCTTTCCAGGCAATTGTTGCTCATGCTCTGTGTTGTTTTCATTATGCTGACAGGGTGACACAGATGCCGGAAGGACTACAGTTGTACCGGTACTCCCAGTGTGTTCTTTCTCTTCCAAGCACTTCCCACCCTGCCCAGAGCCACGACAGTCCCTCCCATTCTGACACTGTTCAAACCCCAAGAGACCTTGGTGCTGTGGCCTTTTCCTTTACAGGCCTCTGGCCCCAAGCTGACCCCAGCCCACACAGCCAGTGCACTCGCACTCCTGACATCCTCTTCCACTTGCCCAAAGACACTCAGTAGTTCTCTATCCCATGCCAAAAGTCTAAACTCTCCAAAAGCTGTGAGATGTGGTGAGAAAAGCACAGGATTTGATGTCAGAGGAGACTGATGACAGAGGAGCCTGTACTCACTATGCCTGTGACCATGACATTTACTTCTCTGAGCCTCAGTGTTCATCTGTAAAGTGGAGGCGATGCTACCACTTCAAAGGAGAGTTAGGCAGTACCTGGCACCTAGCACAGTTCCTGCTGTATAATACAAACACTGATAAACATTAACCTACCCACTTCTTCCCTCTCCATCCTTATAGGGCCTGACACATGGTAGGGCCTGGAAAAAAAAGCTGGTGAATATAGTAGCCAGACAATGCAGTGTAGGAAACTGCTCTAGGTTCTGTGTTCTCTCTGCATTTGCTTCATCTTCAACCTAGTTGCTTCTGATAGCAGAACAGCTGCCACAGATCCAGGACTCATATCCATACCCCTCACCATCCAGAAGAGAGAGTTGGGTTGCTCGAAGCAGCTGCTGTGGCCCAGCTCTGTTGCTGGAGCAGGGGCAGGGCTGCTCCACAGTGGAAGGGGAGCAGGGGCTAGATGCTGAAAGGACCAGGTGCTCTGAGACTAACCCTTCTCCTTCCTGGGCCCATCGGTTTATATCCATACACTCCATCCTGCAACAAGAAGCATATATTTTCCCACAGCAGTCAACAGAAAAGTTCCCTGGGGCTCCCAAACTGAGCTCCTCAGCACACTGAACCATCGACCCTAAGAGAATTTAAGTATGTCATGTTAGCCACTGAGTCTTTGAACTTGGTTGTGTTCTTGTCTCATTTGCATGTTTGCTTCGTGTTAGTTTCACACAGGTTTTCACCTTTCCTGGTCATCTCTGCAGTTAAATGTGTGTCTGCTTTGCCTGCTGCAGGTATCTTTCCTACAGATAGTTTCTGCACCTTCCTAGTGCTCACATGTGACCACGATGTCCCCAGCCTGCATCTGTGGCCTGGTGTCTAGCCCACACCATACCTCATTGGCATCCAGTTTTAACAGCTCCTACTTTGCCCTCATTGGAAGGCCACCCTCGAGTTTTGGGTTTGGTTCTGCTTATCTTTGCAGGATGAGCCCAGGCTTCTACAAGAATGTGGTAAAGATTCAGAAGCATGTTACCTTCAACCAAGTGAAAGGCATTTTCGGCTTCACCGATAGTGACTGCATTGGTAAGGAGCCCATTGCTGCCTGTGGACCCCCTCCTAGCCCCCATGAAAAAGGAACAGATGTTAGAACTGGCCGGTTAGCTCAATGGGCTAGAGCACAGCCTTGTAACACCAAGGTCACAGGTTCAAACTGGCCAGCCGCCAAAACAAAACAAAACAAAGGGACAGGAGTAAAAAGGAGATGTTATAACTCCAAGGTCAAGGGTTCAGATCCTAGCACTGGCCAGCTGCCAAAAAAAAAAAGCAAGCAGAGTTCAGGACAAGACAGCTGTTTTTCGGAGTCTCACAGTAGCCTGAGTTAGAGTACTTCTGAGATGCTAGCACTTGCAATTTCCTCTTTTTTTTTTTTTTGGAGGCTGACCCATACAGGAAACAAACCCTTGACTTTGGTTTTATAACACCACACTGTAACCAGCTGAGCTAACAGGCCAGCCTGCAATTGTCTCTTTAAATAGGACATCCAGGTGTGGGTTTTCCCTGGAACAAGAGCTATAGTGCATTGAGCGACTTTTATGGGCTGTATGAAGCTATACTTCAGGATAAAAAACCTGTCCCTCTCCTCAGTCATCTTTTTTAAGGTTTATAAGAAAGAGAGAAAAATGTAAGAATGAATGGAGTTTCTACACCTCTGGTGAGACCCAAGTCAATGTGGGGTAGCCTTGGGTACCATGCCCAGAGTGATGCAGGAGGACAGCTGTCTGCTGCTCCCTTTCACAGCAGCCTGCAAGCCTTTGTCTCTGTGGGCCTTGTGAGATGAGGGGTCTGGCTGGAGACCCTGTGGAGCCTTCCCCACCCTTCCCTTGCTCTCCTTCTGGGGCTATGCCCCCAGCTGATGTGCACATTGCTGGCCTGCTGTGTGCACTCACTTGAGTCCCTCTCTGTATATTTCTGTACGTCTTTCAGGTGCATTGGCTTTGTAGACTTTTAGCACCTTGAGACTTGCAGCTGGGCCTTCTGATCCCTTTCTCCATTTTATTTTTGGGGAGCAGCTCCAGATTTAGTAGGCCTTCCATCAAAGCTACCAGCCAAGACAGCTCCCCAGGATATACTTTCAGGACTCTCTGGGGAGAGTTTGCTGTGCTTGGAGGGAGCATATTCCAGGGGCCTGTCAGTGAGGGACCTGCAGGGATAAGTCCAGACAGAAATAACACAGAGGGCCTTTATTGGAAGGTTTTTCACGTAAGCAAAACCCTTTTCTTCGATGTTTCAGTCAGATTTGTTCTTGACAATTAGGACATAGACCCTGTACTTTTGAATGGGATTCTTATCCTTGGAATCCTGGCATCTAATGGGATCATAGCACAGTGAAGGCTGCATTGAGCAATTGAGGAGTCAGCATCCCATGATGAATAGCTGCACACACTTTGCTTCCCAGAGACCCAGGTTGGAATCCTGGCTCAGCTGCTTAATTGCTGTGTACCAGCTTTGGCAAGCCAGGTAAAGGATCTGTGCCTGAGTGTGCACATCTGTGAAATGGGGTGATGGTGGGACTTCCTTCCTCCACAGAGTTGTGAGAAACAGATGAGCTCATGGAAGGCCGTGAGCATAGAGCCTGGCACTTCCACCCAGGGAATGGCCAGCACTGCGTTGTGCTTTTGACAGTGGTGCTGGTGGCGATGGCAGCTGCCTGCCTGGTCTCTCCAGAGAGAGACAAGAACCCTGGAAGTGGAATTTCTGTTTCTGAAGTGGATAGCAAATGCCAGCTAGAAGAGAGCATCACAGAGAGGACTTGAGGGGAAAGAGAGCAGCACCCGATAACTCACCCTGCAGTGCTGGAGCTGCAGCCACAGCCACGCATTCTCACTAAGAGCTAGAGCACGCCTGGGCCAGCCACAGGGTCTGCCAATGCCCAAGCTCACCCAAGTGCCCAGGTGCTGCAGCTAGGGGGGCTGGCTTCCACTTCTGTAGGTCTAAGCAAATAACAGCAACAACATCCAGAATACTGAACACTGTTTTAGATACCAAAATGTTCATCATAATTTATGATAATTAAAGATGGAGAACAAACTAAATGCCAGTAGTTAGAGAATGGTTAAATAATACATGATACATTGACAGGATAGAGTGTGTTTAATTAACGACACAGGTGAATGTTACAAAGTGAAAAAGGCAAGAAAAATGTTAAATATGCTATCATCACAACTAAAATGCATAGAGTAAAATAGAGAAAATGAGTGAAAAGAGACCTACAGATTGGGATTATAGATTTTTTTCTTCTTTTTGATTTTCTCTATTTTTCAGATTTATAATGGGGAGAAAATGTATTTTGTTCCTTTAATGGGGTTAATTAACTAGAACAGGAATTGGTCTCAAGTGTAAAAAGTCTTGTTTCTCGCTTTCAGGGAAGATCAGTTTTCCTGCCATCCAGGCTGCTCCCTCCTTCAGCAACTCATTCCCGCAGATCTTCCAGGGCAGGACGGACATCCAGTGCCTTATCCCGT
The DNA here is from genome assembly GCF_000696425.1 of Galeopterus variegatus. Classification (NCBI taxonomy): domain Eukaryota; kingdom Metazoa; phylum Chordata; class Mammalia; order Dermoptera; family Cynocephalidae; genus Galeopterus; species Galeopterus variegatus. Next base: position 36,100 of record NW_007728685.1, on the reverse strand, counting down.
GTGCCATTGATCAGGTCAGAAGGCAGAGCTAGGGGTCTGTAAGTCCGGGGCCTCAAAAGCAGGTTCCTCATTGGGCCGGCCCCGTGGCTCACTCGGGAGAGTGCAGCACTGGTAGCGCTGAGGCCGCGGGTTCAGATCCTGTATAGGGATGGCTGGTGCGCTCACTGGCTGAGCGTGGTGCAGACAACACTGTGCCGAGGGTTGTGATCCCCTTCCCGGTCAAAAAAAAAAAAAAAAAAAAAAAAAAAGCAGGTTCCTCATTATCTTCAGGGCAAAAGGAGGTGTTGAAAGCATTCGGGGAGGAGGGAGCTGAGTTCTTTACAGTGGAAGCAGAGAGTCTCCTGTAAGATGCTCTTGGGGTTTGTTCACTGGGCTATTGCTCCAGCTGTCCTCATCAGACTGCTCTCCCCCCACAGGATCCTTACTTTAGGATGACGAGGGACGTCGCCCCTAGGATTGGCTATCCTAAGCCAGCCCTGCTGCACTCGACCTTCTTTCCTGCCCTGCAGGGTGCCCAGACCAAAATGAGTGCCAGCGACCCCAATTCCTCCATCTTCCTCACCGACACAGCCAAGCAGATCAAGACCAAGGTGAGCAGTGCCCCAAGCAGAGAGCAGCCAATACAAGCAGAAACAAGCGGGGTGAAAGGGAGGAAGAGGGGATTTTTGCAAACTCGTGCACACTTGCATACACACACAGACACACACACACACCATCACATCGGCCAACATAGCCATGCTGAATTCCATGATCACCAACTTTGCTTCCTACACAACTCCAGGCAGCCTGTCCCTGTTTCCACATTTCAGGTGAATTTTTTTGTGTCCTTCCATTTGAGTAAAATTCTGAATTTTTCTTTTCTGCTTTTCTTACCAACACTCTGTCCTGGAAGCAAAGTCATGGCAATTTTCTTAAAATTACAATTAATGTGGATGTTATTAAACAATAGAAAAGATTTTTGTATATTTCTGAGCACCTGCTATGTTCCAGGCACTGGACCAGGTGCCTTATTTCAGTTCTCTCATTTTTAAATCTCACTGGGAGCTAGTGGTGCTATTTCTTTTAAAGATGAGAGAGATGAGGCTCAGAGAGGGTCATCCACTTGACCAAGTTTCCACCACAGAAAGCAGCACTTCTGGGCCGGCCCGGTGGCGCACTGGATAGTGCGCCGCTTGGGAAGCGCGCCGGCGCTCCCGTCCGAGGGTTCGGATCCCACATACAGACCAGTTCCCGCTCACTGGCTGAGCGAGGCACGGGAGCAACGCCGAGGCTTGCGATCCCGTTGCCGGTCCCCGGTCCGGTACGGGGGCAACACTGAGGGTTGCGATCCATTGCCGGACACGGAAAAAAGACAAAAAGACAAAATAAAAATAAAAAAATAAAAAGAAAGCAGCACTTCTCTCCCAGCCCAGGAGCGTTATTACCAGGGGAGACTTAGGGGCTGATCTTCTCCCAGAAAATATTCTCATTGAGAGACAGACATTTATCTCATTGGATAAATGTCCTTCAACAGGATTGTCCTGTCTGGCCCCAGGAGCACTACTGCATGCAGCAGGCCCTCTGTAAATATTTTCAAGTCACCAGAGAAACTAGAAACAGAAATTAGTTTGAGCTTCCATATTCTCCAAGGCCCCAGTTCTGTTGCTCTGTACTGAACTGGCACTGTATGTATAATCCCTTCACTGTTACACAAAGCTGCTGACATTTTCTTTGGAACCAAGTGTATGTTTGTGGGTTGGAAGATTGCAGCAAGATTACTGGGAACTGTACTTGAAGTGTGTAATGCAACCATCCGAGTCACTGCCAGGCCCCTGACCCCTCTGGAAAATCTCAAGCAGGTTCTGGTTGACTAAGGAAATGCTTCATATCAAAACCTTCTTCTAGGAAATGACCTCAGCCAACTCTCCCTCCCTCAGTTGGAGGCTGGAGTAATCGGGACTTTTCTTTCCCTTTCACTTCTGGCTGAGCAGGGAGTGCAGAGGAGGAGTGCAGTCATCTGTTCCATTTTGGTTTTCAGAAGTGTTTTGAAAAGGTTATCTATGGCTCTGGGGCATTTTTTATTCACTTAGGGACCAGCAAAGACCCCGAGGGCTGACTGAGGTCAGGAACCTCATGGGCCTGCAGAGGATCGCCAGGGTCACTACTGGCCCATGGGGCAGGCCAGGCCCTTGTTCTAAGTCCCCATGCCATCTTTCAGCTCCAGAATCAGAATCTCCATGCTAGAGAGGGAGCATATGCTCCAGCCTCCTCACAAAAATAACAACAGAAACGGTGATACGGCTGGCTTTGCTGCGTGAACACCTGCCACATGTTCACCTGTGGGATCTAACTGAATCCTAACAACCACATAGACAGGCAGGGTCCATTTTGTGGGTGAGGAAATCAAGGCTCAGAGAGATCAGGCAGCTTCCCTGTGTCCACACAACTGAATATCAGTGGGGCCAGGATCAGAACCCAAGTCCACCACTGCTTAGGCCTACGGTCAGGAGCCCCTGGTTGTCAGGGCCTGTAAGATGACAAGGAAAAACATTTTTTCCCCTCTGCTCTCTACACAGAGCACTTCTATGACCACATGTCGTGGGGGGGGGGGGGGTCCCCCACAGCAAGCAAGCAATTCTCCAGCAGACACTAACTGGGTATCCTATAATTAAATTCAATTCTGACGCTGTCTACCTGGAGATAGTGTCAGATCCCACAGGTTGAGGGCCCACTCCCATANATCTTCAGGGCAAAAGGAGGTGTTGAAAGCATTCGGGGAGGAGGGAGCTGAGTTCTTTACAGTGGAAGCAGAGAGTCTCCTGTAAGATGCTCTTGGGGTTTGTTCACTGGGCTATTGCTCCAGCTGTCCTCATCAGACTGCTCTCCCCCCACAGGATCCTTACTTTAGGATGACGAGGGACGTCGCCCCTAGGATTGGCTATCCTAAGCCAGCCCTGCTGCACTCGACCTTCTTTCCTGCCCTGCAGGGTGCCCAGACCAAAATGAGTGCCAGCGACCCCAATTCCTCCATCTTCCTCACCGACACAGCCAAGCAGATCAAGACCAAGGTGAGCAGTGCCCCAAGCAGAGAGCAGCCAATACAAGCAGAAACAAGCGGGGTGAAAGGGAGGAAGAGGGGATTTTTGCAAACTCGTGCACACTTGCATACACACACAGACACACACACACACCATCACATCGGCCAACATAGCCATGCTGAATTCCATGATCACCAACTTTGCTTCCTACACAACTCCAGGCAGCCTGTCCCTGTTTCCACATTTCAGGTGAATTTTTTTGTGTCCTTCCATTTGAGTAAAATTCTGAATTTTTCTTTTCTGCTTTTCTTACCAACACTCTGTCCTGGAAGCAAAGTCATGGCAATTTTCTTAAAATTACAATTAATGTGGATGTTATTAAACAATAGAAAAGATTTTTGTATATTTCTGAGCACCTGCTATGTTCCAGGCACTGGACCAGGTGCCTTATTTCAGTTCTCTCATTTTTAAATCTCACTGGGAGCTAGTGGTGCTATTTCTTTTAAAGATGAGAGAGATGAGGCTCAGAGAGGGTCATCCACTTGACCAAGTTTCCACCACAGAAAGCAGCACTTCAGATAACTCTTAACAGTAAATTCTCTGAACATACTTAAAATTGTAAAGGATTTGCAAACATCATATTTACAAAAACAATATTTTTTGTGGTTTTTTTGTTTGTTTTATTTTGTTTTGGGGTGGCTGGCCGGTATAAGGATGCAAACCCTTGACCTTGGTGTTATCAGCACCTCACTCAAAAGTAAAAACTGCGTTTATGGGCCGGCCCGGTGGCGCACTGGATAGTGCGCCGCTTGGGAAGCGCGGCGGCGCTCCCGTCCGAGGGTTCGGATCCCACATACAGACCGGTTCCCGCTCACTGGCTGAGCGAGGCACGGGAGCAACGCCGAGGCTTGCGATCCCGTTGCCGGTCCCCGGTCCGGTACGGGGGCAACACTGAGGGTTGCGATCCATTGCCGGACACGGAAAAAAGACAAAAAGACAAAATAAAAATAAAAAAATAAAAAGAAAGCAGCACTTCTCTCCCAGCCCAGGAGCGTTATTACCAGGGGAGACTTAGGGGCTGATCTTCTCCCAGAAAATATTCTCATTGAGAGACAGACATTTATCTCATTGGATAAATGTCCTTCAACAGGATTGTCCTGTCTGGCCCCAGGAGCACTACTGCATGCAGCAGGCCCTCTGTAAATATTTTCAAGTCACCAGAGAAACTAGAAACAGAAATTAGTTTGAGCTTCCATATTCTCCAAGGCCCCAGTTCTGTTGCTCTGTACTGAACTGGCACTGTATGTATAATCCCTTCACTGTTACACAAAGCTGCTGACATTTTCTTTGGAACCAAGTGTATGTTTGTGGGTTGGAAGATTGCAGCAAGATTACTGGGAACTGTACTTGAAGTGTGTAATGCAACCATCCGAGTCACTGCCAGGCCCCTGACCCCTCTGGAAAATCTCAAGCAGGTTCTGGTTGACTAAGGAAATGCTTCATATCAAAACCTTCTTCTAGGAAATGACCTCAGCCAACTCTCCCTCCCTCAGTTGGAGGCTGGAGTAATCGGGACTTTTCTTTCCCTTTCACTTCTGGCTGAGCAGGGAGTGCAGAGGAGGAGTGCAGTCATCTGTTCCATTTTGGTTTTCAGAAGTGTTTTGAAAAGGTTATCTATGGCTCTGGGGCATTTTTTATTCACTTAGGGACCAGCAAAGACCCCGAGGGCTGACTGAGGTCAGGAACCTCATGGGCCTGCAGAGGATCGCCAGGGTCACTACTGGCCCATGGGGCAGGCCAGGCCCTTGTTCTAAGTCCCCATGCCATCTTTCAGCTCCAGAATCAGAATCTCCATGCTAGAGAGGGAGCATATGCTCCAGCCTCCTCACAAAAATAACAACAGAAACGGTGATACGGCTGGCTTTGCTGCGTGAACACCTGCCACATGTTCACCTGTGGGATCTAACTGAATCCTAACAACCACATAGACAGGCAGGGTCCATTTTGTGGGTGAGGAAATCAAGGCTCAGAGAGATCAGGCAGCTTCCCTGTGTCCACACAACTGAATATCAGTGGGGCCAGGATCAGAACCCAAGTCCACCACTGCTTAGGCCTAGGGTCAGGAGCCCCTGGTTGTCAGGGCCTGTAAGATGACAAGGAAAAACATTTTTTCCCCTCTGCTCTCTACACAGAGCACTTCTATGACCACATGGGGGGGGGGGGGGGGGTTCCCCACAGCAAGCAAGCAATTCTCCAGCAGACACTAACTGGGTATCCTATAATTAAATTCAATTCTGACGCTGTCTACCTGGAGATAGTGTCAGATCCCACAGGTTGAGGGCCCACTCCCATAAGAATGCCCCCACTTCAGATGCCAGTTGCAAGTCCAGGCCCCCTGTACTTCTGGTCAACTGGTTACAGACTGGGGTTCCCACAGCCCCCTCCTTGGGTTCAATTTGCTAGGATGGCTCACAGAACTCAGGGAGACACTAACTTATGTTTGCTGGTTTATTATAAAGGATGTTTCAAAGGATACTGATGAATGCCAGATGAAGAGGTGGATAGGGAAGGTATGGGGGTGGGGGGGCATGGAGTTTCCATGCTCTCTCTGGGCACGCCAGTCTTCCAGCACCTCCACATGTTCAGCAACCTGGAAGCTTATCAAATCTTGCTCAAGAGTATTTATAGAGCTTAGTCTACAGCACCCCTCTCCCGCTATCCTGGAGGTTGGTGGGTGGGACTGAAAGTTCAGACCCCTCTAATCACTTGATCCTTCTGGTGACCGGCCTCATCCTGAGGCTATCTAGGGGCCTCACCTGAAGTCACCTCATTAGCATAAACTCAGGTAAATCAGAAAGGGCTTTTGACCTAAAGAAAAGATGTTCCTATCACTTAGGAAATTCCAAGAATTTTAGGAACTTTATGCCAGAAACAAATTCTATAACAAAAGATGCTCCTGTCACCTTTATGATCTTGATTTTTGTTTGTTTGTTTTTTGGTAGCTGGATGGTATGGGGATCTGAACCCTTGACCTTGGTGTTATAACACTGAGCTCTAAACAACTAAGCTAACTGGGCTAGCCCCCCATCACCCTTATAACTCAGAAAATTACAAGGGATTTAGGGCCTCTGTTTCAGGAACAAAGACCAAATATATTTCACATTATCCTACAAGGCCCTGCTACTTACCTGCTGTGATCTGTGAGTGACTGTGGCTGTGCAGGTGTCTTCTGTGAAGTGAGAATAGTTATGCTGGCTGCACAGACTCGAGGTGGGGCTGACATGAGGTCACATATAAAGAGTGTTTGTAAACTGTAGCATGCTGCCCAAATTTAAGATTTTAGTTCAAAAAGTGAGTAGTTGGACAGTGCAGAATAAGCTAAAAGGTGCCTCTCCTGCGCTATCATGTGGACTCTGTCAGAGCCCACAGAACTAGTCAAAACCTTCCACAGGCAACACTTCTAAACGTGGAATCGCCCCTTCTTGGGACATACATGGTGATACAGGTTGCCAGCCTGGCCCCTACTCATCACTTCTGGTCAGAGGCCCCTTTAGTGCCCCCTCCCAGAGATGGCCTCGGACACCAGGGTCAGAGGTCCTAGGGCCCTCTGGGCAGTCCTGGGTCAGGCACTCCTTCAGGCCAGCTCAACCACCCCATTGGACTGGTTCCCCACAGCTTACTGGCTCTGAGAGGTTGGTTATTGAATCAAGTCCCTGCCCCTCAGCCCAGACCTCCCACTTGGCATTATCTCCCATTACACAGAGTCACTCTGGTGTGGGCGCATCTCACCCACTTCCATCATTTTAGATACTGGTAGCAACATTCTGGGCCCCACCACCGAGACTGCTGTCCACCTTAACCCAAACCCATTTTTCTGTTGGTTTCCTGTAAGTCAGGCCTTATGAACTGTTCCCCAGCATCACTGAGGACCAGACAGGTCCCACATGAGGCAGACGTAGGCTACTTGCTGGTCTTTAGCTCCACCTGGAAGCCCGGTGTGCTTGGCCCCGCCACTGCCTGCCACATAAAGCAGGCTCTGGACACTCTGGACCTCATTTTCTTCTCCTGTAAGATGGAGAAAGCAGTACAGAGGTCACTGGGTAGTTGAGGATAAAATGTTTCTAATGAGCCTAACAGCCACTGTGTATGGCACATCTGCTGTGTTTCCCTGTTGGATGAGGGACTTGCCCAGGAAGAGCAATATGGGGCTCCTGGTTTACCTCTCATACAGAGGGCCTTTGATACCTTTTTAAACTGCCCTTGGAGCTTGGGAGACTGTTCCCAGACCTTCTTCCTGACTGTACCTTCACCCCTAGGGAGGGCTAGCAAGGAGGGCTGGGCCAGGCCACAACCAGTGACTCCATCTGTGTCACAGCACCTGCCCCAAGGGCTCTTAGACCCCAGGAGAATTCAGTGCTAGGTGGTTTTTTCTTCTTCCTGTTTAGTTGGTATTTTCCATAGTTTTTATACTTCTCATGAATTAACCTCTTAGACCCCAGGAGAATTCAGTGCTAGGTGGTTTTTTCTTCTTCCTGTTTAGTTGGTATCTTCCATAGTTTTTATACTTCTCATGAATTAACTTTTTTTTATTTTATAAATTTTTTTTTTTTTAAATAAAGGTAAGATGAACGTTTCACCTGTTATCTTTATTCGCAACACAAGCTTTACGCCTCGCTCAGCCAGTGAGCGGGAACCAGTCTGTATGTGGGATCCGAACCCTCGGGCGGGAGCGCCACAGCGCTTCCCAAGCGGCACACTATCCAGTGTGCCACCGGGCCGGCCCAACTTTTTTTTATTTTATAAGTTTTTTTTTTTTTAAGTAAAGGTAAGATGAACGTTTCACCTGTTATCTTTATTTTTTCAGCCCCCCCGGGCCCACCCACAGGCCAGCCAGATTGCACCAGCTCCCCCTAGTGCAAGGCCTTGCCCAGGCATCTCCAGCAAGTTTGGCTTTCCCTGACCAGCCACTTAGCAATGCCCCACCAAAATGAAGATGGGTTCCTTTTTTTTTTTTTTTTTTTTTTTTTTTTGAGACCGGCCGCACTGCGCTCAGCCAGTGAGCGCACCGGCCATCCCTATATAGGATCCGAACCCGCGGCAGGAGCCCAGCGCCACACTCTCCCGAGTGCGCCACGGGCTCGGCCCAAGATGGTTTCCTTTTGGCTCCTCATTTATTCTGATCTTGGCCCCAAACATTCATCTGCTGCTTCCAGATGATCCTAAATTATCCAGTTAGAAATCTGCTCTGGAATTCTGGGGAGACTTACTAAACATATCAACTTAGAATTTATTGACTCTACCCCCATTTTCCCCATTTGAAAAGAAGATCTGCATGCCATTAGTGTGTGGTAGGTTTCTCAAATACTCGTTGAAAGAATGTTGAAGACCATACCAGCCAGCCACCAAAAAAAATGGTGAAGGAATTTTGTCTATCCTTCCTGGCTTTTATTTCTTTCACTTCTTGGCCCTAATTTCTCCAAGATTATCTTCAATGATTCCTAAACCCATTTTGTCTAATTCTGAGTTTTTCTCCAGCTACTGGAACTTGGCCTGTCTTAAGTAGAAACCTGCCTGCAGGCCCTCTCTGCCTGCTCACTCTGCCTGGGTCTGCTTCCCCTCTGCGGCCTGTCCTGTGCCTGGTTCTCGTGTCTGCAGTGGACGAGGCAGGAGCCTCATTGGCAGTGGGCTGTGCTGCTTTCTGCTCCCCATTAACACAGTACCACCTGTCCCGAGAGCGGCTACCTGTCCCACTCATCTCCTTTACTCTTAAGATGACTTTAGCTCATCCTTTTTCTAAAGCTCATCACTTGAGAATACTTTAGGACACTTCCCTCAAATTTCAGCCCAGTTAGTGCTTTGGTTTTCCTGGCTCGATTCTGCTGTGTCTCTGGGGACTGGGGGTTCAAAACTAATCTGCCCTCCCTTCTCTCTCCCTTTTCTGCAGTTAGCCCCCCTATAGCCGGTCCCCAGTCTTGGCAGGAAAGAAGAGTTGGGGGGGCCCTCCTGTCACCTGTGAGCCTTGGCCTTCCTCTGGGCCAGAATCTGATGAGACAGAAAGCGGTTCCTGGGCTGACTTTCCCCACATTGTCTCCCGGCCATGTCCAGTCACAGGACAGGCAGGACTAGCATTTCTGCGTCCTCTTGTTGGGACAGGTCAACAAGCACGCATTCTCCGGAGGGAAAGACACCATTGAAGAGCACAGGCAGCTCGGGGGCAACTGCGACGTGGACGTGTCTTTCATGTACCTGACCTTCTTCCTTGAGGACGATGACAAGCTCGAGCAGATCAGGAAGGTGAGGTGGGAGGTCCCAAGGGCAGCAGGGCCTGCAGGCTGGTGGGAGCTTCCACAGAGCTGGGCCTTAGGAGCAGGCATTCACCTGAATCAAGGTAAAAACTGAGTGTGGGGTTGCTGCATGTTCGAACCATGTGCCAAGAAACCTCACACGTGAACAGATGGCTGACAAACTGCTGTTTATCCAGTAGCCACAGAAAATGGTTTCGTCTTACTCGTCATCAGAGAAATAGCATCAGGGTTAAAGCCATTCCCCTCCAGCATTAGCAGGGCTGTTTGTGCTACCGTGGACCGTGTGCTCAGAGCTCATAAACTAGGTGCTGTGAGGCTCACCCACGGGAGTGTGCCAGCGGCATAGCCTCACAGCCAACAGCGTGGCCACAGGTACCGAGGGCCCCAAAATGTTATATCCTTTGCCTCAGCTTTCCCAATTCTTGGAATCTTTTCCAAGGAAATAATCCTGAACAAGAAAAAGCTTTCCACACAAAGTTTTAAATGATAACAGCAAAAGCTTGAAAACAATAATAGCAAAAAGTTCAGAACAGACTCTATGACAGAGGAGACTCTAAATAAGAATTTTTGCAGTCTGTCTCTAGACCTCAGGGGAAGAAAAGAATTGTAACGGGACGGATCATTATGCAGTCTTGAACTATTTTAAAAGAGTTTTAGTGACACAGGAAAATATGCCTAAGAGAGTGAAATAAGGATACCAAACCAAAAATGCATTGAGAGGTCAACTATATTTAAATAAAATACACAGGGGAAAAAAATCTCAGAAAATATGCCAATATGTTGACAGTGGTCATCAACTTCTGGTTTTGGAATTGCAGGTGATTTTTTTCTTTACCTTGCTGCTGCTTTGTGGTATGGGTACTTTATTAAGTTTGTTTAAGGAGTGTGTATTACTTACACAATCAGAAGAAGAAAAAAAAACAGCAGAGTTCTTAGAAGCTGATGAGGCTGACCGGAACAGGTGTTTGCTTAGTATGCTTGGAATAAAAGGTCTCAGTATCCGGGTGGTGGGGATTGTACTCCCCATGGGTCCATTGTAAGAAAAGTGTAGTTCAAGATACAGGTTATTGTTATGGTTACCACAGCAGTAGCTCTGTGTGAGCAGTGTGTGCTAAGAGCAGGTTGGAGCAGCTCTGCATCCGGAGCCATCCCTCACATGCTCTGTCTTCTCCCGGGCAGGACTACACCAGTGGAGCCATGCTCACAGGCGAGCTCAAGAAAGTGCTCATAGAGGTTCTGCAGCCCTTGATCGCCGAGCACCAGGCCCGGCGCAAGGAGGTCACTGATGAGATCGTGAAAGAGTTCATGACGCCCCGGAAGTTGTCCTTCAGCTTTTAGTAACAGTTATTTTATATATGCTTATAAAGAGACATAATTTATCGGTAATCCCAGCCCAATCACATCGCCACTAACTGTAGGCTTCTGTCATGTGGTAATTACCAGGCCTGTCTGTAAATGTGTTATCGATACTGTTTCTTCCCATTCATTTATCATTTCTGTCTCTTGTTGGCAAAACACCACAGGGTGATTGGGTGTTGGCTAACATTGCATGGTCAGTTAGAGAAGTCCAGCTGTGAGACTCTCCCACAAAGCAGCCCCAAGGATGTGGAGCTTCTGGTCGGAAGTCCATAGGCCAGCCAGTTCTGGTCCACAGAGGACTGTCCATTTGAAAGCAGCCTAGGGTTCCAAAGATACTCTCAAAACCTGTTCTATTAAAATATGTATTCTGGGCCGGCCCGGTGGCGCACTGGAGAGTGCGCCGCTTGGGAGTGCAGCGGCGCTCCCGCCGAGGGTTCGGATCCCATGTGGAGACCGGTTCCCGCTCACTGGTTGAGCGCGGTGCGGGCGCAACACCGAGGGTTGCGATCCCGTTGCCGGTCCCCGGTGCGGGCGTGACACCGAGGGTTGCGATCCCGTTGCCGGTCAGTAAAAAAGACAAAAGGAAAAAAATAAATAAATAAATAAAATATGTATTCTATGTATGTATATATGGAATTAAAATGTCATTATTGTAAAACTCAAAAATGTTTTGAAAAATTGATGTGGGAAATTTTAATGGGAACAATATTAGCCCACGCCAAAAAAAAAAAAAAAATTGATGGCTAAAAGCTTTGCTCCACATTTGACTAACAAGTCACTTTAAAGCTGCTTTTAACATTGAATATTGGACAGTTCTTATTAAGTTGGATCTTGTGAGTGAAACTCTCTAGTTCACTTACCATGCATGTATTCCACTCCAGAAATCATGCTCATTTCCCTTAACTTACTAGTTATTTTTCTACCAAATGATCTTAGACACTCCATCCTGCGGAAACCAGTGGTTGCTTTACCTCTGATTGTGTAAGATGCTGAGGAGAGTCTGTTGCCTTTGCAGATGCTTGTTTTGACACTGGACTGAAGTAGAAGTCGGCACAGAGCAGTGCACTGGCCATGTCCCTGGGTGGGTAGACGTAGCTAGAAAGAAAAGCTTGGTGCAACCCTTAAGCCCTTGACAGTGTGTCTGTGGGCCAGCCACATGTGATCACTCACCATGCTAGTCTGGGGAAAGCAGAAGCCATATCTCAGGGAAAGCCATTGGTTGAAGTATATGCCCTTTCCAAAGGCTCAGGGTCTACTCCTGGGTGCTCTGCGCCAGTGTCACCCTTTAGCATAAATAAACTTCCTTAGCCCCTGTCTGTGTTGCTGTGCTCTGTCTGGGAGATCTGAGGAGGGGGCAAAGGCATAAGTGCAGACCCAGGGCTGTGCTGTACCTGCTGCCAAGAACTGCGGCCCCTCGCCTCGCCCTTCCATGGATGGCCCTCGAGTCTGGTGGGGCTGTACTTGGGGATGAAAACTCACACTGGAAACCCCGTAGGGCTGAGATGCAGACTTCCAGGAACTGGCTCGGGTTGGGCATCGCTCCTGCTGGGAAGCATCCTGGGGCTGGCTTTGTCACACCTCATTTGATATTTTCAGTAGCCTGGTGGAGGATGTAAGCAGTTGCTGTCCTCATTTTTTGGAGGAGGTAGCTAGCTTTGGTGCTCAGAGGTGCTGTTGTGTATTGACAGGGAGCATGAACTGGGAGCCAGGGCAGAGGCCCAGCCATATGCAACTTTGGGTTCTCTCATTTTGCAAGTGGAGAAACAGGCTTGGGAGAGGGGAACATGACTTGTCCAAGGCCACATGGTGACTTTGTGACAAAATAGGTCTGTCCTGACTAGTATGGCTGTCTCCACACACACAGCGAGAAACAGGCTTGGGAGAGGGGAACATGACTTGTCCAAGGCCACATGGTGACTTTGTGACAGAATAGGTCTGTCCTGACTAGTATGGCTGTCTCCACACACACAGAAGAACCATTTTACAAATGCAAGAACTGAGGTCCCCTCACCAGAGGCTGGAGGCCTGGGTTCAAGTCCCCACTTGGGTTCTGGCGTGCAGCATGACCTCATCTAGGGCTCTTCCAGCCTCAAGTCCCACTGCGCTGAGCCCCTCCCGTTGCCTTGCCAGGCCTCAGTCTTGCTCTCCTGGCTGCCTGTGGCCAGCGAGGGTGAGCCACCCACAGAAATGGCACAGCTCACTAGCCATATTGCCCCAGGCAGTGAGTGGGACTTCTCGTAGCTCTATTGCACCCGCGGATAAGATGAGGGGCGATGTGTGAAGTCCCCAGGGAGCTGCCACTGTCATTGTCCACCCAGCCAGAGCATCTGCTGGCAGCCCTCGGCCCAGGGAGGGGCGAGCTGTGTGGCTTTGGGCAAGTCCCTTAACCTCTTGGGACCTCCAAGAGAGCAGTGGTGCCTCATGCCTTGGGAGGAGTACCCTGCATCTGATGGTCAGGTGACTCACCAATGCCACTGCTGGTCACCCCCACCACATAGTGCTAAAAACCATGGTTTCTTGAAGATCCCTGAGAGGAATGGGCTTGTCTAGTCTAGAATGGACAGGTGTGGTAGCTCCACAGGTGTTCGAGGGGAGGTATGAGTTCAGTAATCAGCACCCCGTGGTGTGGGGAATTCCCTGGAACAGCAGCTTTGTTCCAGATGATCGTGTCCACTGGTCAGACAGACATGGGGGCTAGCCCAGTGCAGCCTCGCTGCCCAGCAGTACCCTGTCTGCAGAGAGGGCAGAGACCGGCTAAGCCTGCCCCTGAGGGGACGGTGCTTGAAGACCATGCAGAACAGCTGGAGGGCTGAGTGGGCGACGACGTGGGAGGGGCGGTGGCAGGACAGCACTTGGGAGGAGAAGCAGGCCTGCCTCTGGCTGCCAGCCCAGGCCTGCAGCATTGGACAGAGGTCACTCTCCAGGGTGTTGGGGGAGGGAGGAGCGGGGGCGGAATGGTTGTCAGCCCTTCCCCCCAAGCCCATGATTCTCTGGTCAGTTCGTGGCGCTGGGAGCCCTTGGGGGGGCCACACTTCAGCTCCCATTTGAAATTTCAAGCACAACCCAGACTTTGTGAAGGCAGCATTTAATGAGAAGACCCAGCTCTTGCCCAAGTTATACAATTCCAGGCTAGCCCCTTTTCCCACATCTTTCATGTACCCATTTTTAAAGAAGGGACTGGTCCTCACCACCAAGAGGTTGTAAAGGGAGTGAGTACCAGGGCCCTTCCTGCAAAGACACTT
>NW_007728685.1:20868-21664 GCF_000696425.1 Galeopterus variegatus | reverse complement strand
TTCAAGCACAACCCAGACTTTGTGAAGGCAGCATTTAATGAGAAGACCCAGCTCTTGCCCAAGTTATACAATTCCAGGCTAGCCCCTTTTCCCACATCTTTCATGTACCCATTTTTAAAGAAGGGACTGGTCCTCACCACCAAGAGGTTGTAAAGGGAGTGAGTACCAGGGCCCTTCCTGCAAAGACACTTCCCCAGTGTCAGCCCTGGGGACATGGGCTGGGCCCAGCTGCTCAGTGACGCAGGTTCAGCCCATGCCAAAGGCACCCATCTCCCAGACTGTGACCTGGGGAGCCAGGAGCACTGCCAGTAACTCTCATTCCAAGGTCAAAACCAGTGGATACTCTAGTGGTCTTCTTGACACAAGTGGTCACAGGGTCAGGGCTTGAGAAATTATTGAAACCCTTTATTAGCTGATGTCCTTTTCCCAACATTTGGACAGAACATCTCAGTATCTTTAACTCTTTAAGCTAGATGAACTTCCAGGAATCTACTAGAGGACTTCATTCATCCCACACCCCAAGCACCTAGGATGCACCGGGCCCTGGACCTAGATATAGCCCTTGGGCAGCTTGCAGGCTCTTGGGGTGGGGGTAGGGTAAAGGCAGATGGGTGACCATACGACCAACCAGGACCCCATGGGAGCAGAGCAGACGACACCTAAAAGCAGCCTGATGGCCAGGTGCCGGGGACCAGCCCCAGCACAAAGATTGTAGGGTCCTAACTGATAAACCCTCAAAAGGGAGGAAAGGCAGCGTCAGCGATGGACAGCAAACACACAGACTCAAGGGATCTGC
>NW_007728685.1:18192-19135 GCF_000696425.1 Galeopterus variegatus | reverse complement strand
GTACATATGTCCATTGTCCCCTTCTGGTCCTAGCTGCCACAGACCATTTCCAGAAAACCCATGACTATAACTCTCAGATGGGTCATTACTATGATTAAGCATTCTGGTATGACTTTCAATCCCACTCCCAATCCCCCCAGAGCAATAATTATGAGGCAGTAAAGAATAGAATATAATAAAACAAAGCAAGCACACAGAGCTCTAAAAAATGAGGGTGGAACAGCTGCACCTACTCTCACGATGAGGCCTTGCAAACATCGTGCCAAATCAGAGGATCCTTGTCAAACTCTAGCTTCTTGGATTTGGTGCGCCCCCGCAGCCAGGCAGTCAGGACTTCCTGGAGGAGGTGGTGCCTAAGATGTGGCATTAGCCAGGCAGAGGACAGGGAGGGCATGCCTAGCGAAGGGCACAGGGCATAAGGTCAGGTACCCGAGAGCACAATGAACACAGGGACCAGCATGACAGGAGCAAGCCCAGGAGGGAACAGAAAAGAGTTTTTTTTGGCCAGAACACTGGAAGGTGTTCAGTTCAAAAACAGGGTCCCACCTGCAGACCCCTCGAAGGGGTGGCTCAGCCAGGGCAGCTGGGAGGAACTAGCTGGAACCAGGTTTCGCTCAGGAAGCGGGTGTGTTGGGATGGGGGTGGTGAGGACTGCGGGTGTCATGCTGGACATGGCAGGGCTCAGTGTCACAAGCCAGGTCCCCATAACCTGGGAGCTGAGGGAGTGGGCCCCCCAGGGTGCTGAGCTGGGCCTCAGAGTGCCACCTGCAGAGTGGAGCTCTGGCCACACCGGTTTGGAGGACTTGTCCGTGTCCCCACACCTCCCACATATAGAGATGAGCTGGAGGTGGGGAAACAGGTCAGCAGCCCCACAGACCATGGAGCAACACCACCGAACACCCTCAGAAACATTTTATTCACAACAGCTCCCACCTGAGTCTTC
>NW_007728685.1:4324-18020 GCF_000696425.1 Galeopterus variegatus | reverse complement strand
GCTCTGGCCACACCGGTTTGGAGGACTTGTCCGTGTCCCCACACCTCCCACATATAGAGATAAGCTGGAGGTGGGGAAACAGGTCAGCAGCCCCACAGACCATGAAGCAACACCACCGAACACCCTCAGAAACATTTTATTCACAACAGCTCCCACCTGAGTCTTCAGGGTCCTCATATGGCAGGCACCGCCTCCATAGGCAGAGTGAGGGTATGTGAGTGAACCTCGCACCATGTTCCCCACCCAGGCGCAGATGGTGACCCAGGCCCCTGCCAGAGCCAAAGCCCAGGTGAGCACAGCTGTCCCGGCAGTGCCCTCTCAGAGCAGCTGGTGCAGGGGACGAGCTTGGTTGGAGCCAGAGGTGGGTGCTGAGCCAGAGCTGCCTCGCTGCCTCAAGCCCTGTCTGTGGGAGGGAGACCAGCTGAGCCTGCCCCCGAGGGGACAGTTTGTGAAAAGCACACTGAACAGCAGTGCAGGGCTGAGCGGTAGGGACGTGGGAGGGTGGCTGGGCGCACAGTCGGGTCAATGCAGGGGAACTCTGAAGACACGGCGAGGGGGGTGGGGGGAGGCACGATAAAGAAGCTGGAGTAAAGAAGTGACATGACTAACAACTCCATGTGACAGGTGCCCTCAGCAAGGAGGCCTACTCCTCCCTGGCTCTTGTGCCCTCAGGCCAACCCTGGGCTGGTGGCAGAACAGCCCTTGACCTTCTTGTAGCCGGTAGCTGGGCAGGCTATGCTCAGGCCTTGCCGATTGGCTTCAGGGAGGCTCCCCAGCTGTCCTGGGGAATGCCTTTGGGGTTCCAACCCCAACAACACTCCCCTTTGCCACCTCCAGCAACTGTGACCTCTGGAAGCTGCCAGCAGGTTGGCCCCTGGGGAATCAGGACCAGCTATATGAGCAGACCCTGGGTGAGCCTCAGCACGGCCTCATAGGCGACAAAGACCACCATGTTGACAGGGAAGGCACGGCAGCAGTTGACTACCAGCCCCTTGAAGAGGACCCTCGGCCCCTCCTCCCGCACACTGGTCACCATGCAGTGCAGGAGGCCCCGGTAGTGCAGCTGGCCTTGCCCGTCTGCCTGTAGGCGGGACTTGATCACGTCCATGGGAGTGGCCACGGCCCAGGCCAGGACCCCTGCACAGCCTCCAGCCAACAGTACGCCCAAGAAATCTGGGGGAGAGACCACAAGTGCCTTGATGTGAAGCCCGATGGGGGCACCAGCCCAAGGGCCGGGCTGCAATGAGCCCTGGGCTCACTCTACCGGCCCATCCACATTTTTCAATTTTTTAATTTTTATTTATTAATTTTCATGGCTGGCCAGCACAGGAATTGAACCCTGTACCTTGGTGTTATCAGCACCACACTCTAACCGACTGAGATAACCACCAGCTCCCATCCTTCATTTTGTAAGTGGGGAAACTGAGGCACATTCAATTTTTTAATTTTTATTTATTAATTTTCATGGCTGGCCAGCACAGGAATTGAACCCTGCACCTTGGTGTTATCAGCACCACACTCTAACCGACTGAGATAACCACCAGCTCCCATCCTTCATTTTGTAAGTGGGGAAACTGAGGCACAGAAGAGGAGGACATGGGTCGTCCAAGGCCACACAGTGATCTGTGACAGAAGTAGGTCTGTCCTGACTCTCTTAGTGTGGAGGGAACAGAGAATCCTGGCCTAGGAGGCAGGATGCCTGGGTTCAAGTGCACACTCGGCACCAGCATGCATGCGCACAACCTCCCCTAGGCCTCCTCTTCCCGCTGGGCAGACACCCCACCCTCCCAGGCCCCAGCCCCCACTCACCTGGCTGGCTGTGGCCAGTGGGGGTGAGCCACTCACAGAGGATGGCGTAGGAGAGGAAGTAGGTGGCAAAGGAGTGGCCATCCCGGAGAAGCAGCGCCGAGCTGCCCTTGTAGAGGCCCCGCAGCCCCTCCTCATGGGCCACTGTGGCCAGGCAGTGCAATGGCCCATGGTACTTGGGTCCAGGCACCAGACTTGCTGGGGGCACAGGACACAGTGAGGGTGCAGCTGAGGGCCACGAGGCTGAGGGTCGCCGCTGCTGTGCCTGCTTCTGTGTCTGTAGGCGGACCTTGGCCACCTCAGTAGGTGATGTCAGGAACACCTGGGGTAGGAAAGGAGGCAGGGATGAGATGGTGCTTGCAGCTCTGCCCCACACCCTTGGCCCTGGCCTCCCATGGCCTCATGTTGCTCATGGCAACGTCAGGGAGCCTGGGCTCTGAGAAGCTGCAGGATGGCTCAGGCTCCCAACCTGGCAGGACACTGGCTCCTCACCCACTGTCTACGGCTCCATGTACGGCCTGCATCCAGTCTCTGCCCTCACTGAGCCTTGGTTTCCCCGCCTGCTGGGGGTGACTCCCCAGACCCCCTCAGTCTCTCCAAGGCCCCCCAGCCCTGCCGCCCCCAGAGCTCGGTCCTCACCCACACCCACTCACGCGGACAAGGCCAGAGGCATATCCTGCGAGCGTGATGTCGGCCTTGGCGGGCTTGGCCTCGGAGCTGCCGTACCGGAACCGGCAGATGTGCGCAAGGCAGTGGTGATAGGTGCCAAAAGACACGGATGAAACCAGGGACACCGTGCACACAGGCAGCGAGAGGCCCCTGTAGAAGCCCCACACCTGGTGAACAGGGCCCAGGTCAGGCCAGGGGCCCAGCCAGGAGGAGGGGCTGCTCCAGAAGCTGAGACCCGTCCTTGTTCTGCCCTCCCTCACTGGAGTACCTCAGGCAAGTCACTTACTGCCTCAGGGCCTCAGTCCCCTCAGCTATAAAATGGGGTCATGACACTCAGTTTGCAAGGTTGTGGTGAGGGACTGCAGAGTCAGAGGGTCAGGCCCGAGCAGGGGCAGCTGCATGTTGAGGATGGTGATGACCTCGCATGGTCTGTTATTGCTGTTCTTCATGAGCTAACCCTTGGCCCATACCGGGCCCCAAGTTCACTTTGGTAAATGTCCCCAAGCCCTTCCTCTGGTCAGGGCTCTGAGCTCAACCCTAAGGACACCTGAAAACTCCACCCAGCACTGCTTTCAACCAGGGACACCGTGCACACAGGCAGCGAGAGGCCCCTGTAGAAGCCCCACACCTGGTGAACAGGGCCCAGGTCAGGCCAGGGGCCCAGCCAGGAGGAGGGGCTGCTCTGGGAGCTGAGAGTCAGACATCATTCTGGCCTGGAGGGGACAGGAATGGAACACATGGGTCCCTCCCCTAACCTTCAAAGTCCTGAGCACCACCTGTGGACCCTCTCCTGGAGGCAGGAACCTCCTTCTGAGCCCCTTCTGCATGCCAGCTGCCTGGCTCTAGTCCTAGGAGGAATCCATGAGGTTGGCACAATTATTCCCAATTGGAAGGAGAGAGAGCTGAGGCCCAGAGAGGGGTTCAACATCACCTGGCTGGTCCATGAGTTGCAGGCCTGGGGCCCCAACATCCCCCTGCCCATCCCCTGGCCCCAGGCTTACCCGCTCTTGGCGATATGTGTCCCGGACACAGTGCCAGATGCTTGTGTACTTCGGTTCCGTCTGGATCTTGACCTGGGGGAGAACTGGGCTTCAGGGAGGGGTGGCTCCAGGCCTAGGGCAAGGTCAGCACACCCTGGGGAGGGGACAGAGTCATCCATTTGATTGCCACAGTTCTGCTGCTTTGTGGGAGCAGGGACAGTGAGCCACATTTAAGAGGAGAATCTGAGGCACAGGGGTGAGAAAGAGGGACTGACATAGTCCCAGGGACCATGCAGAGCCACTGCAGGCACTTGAGCATGAGAGGACTGGGTCTAATTAGCATTCTAGAAAGGGTTTCTGGCCATGGATGGGGTGCAGGAGACACTAGGGGTGGCCAGAGCCCAGGCAGGGGCCTTGGGCTGGGTGGAAGGGGTGCCTGGCTGTAGCCGCACCTTCACCGTGTCCAGAGGGTAGCCCACAGCAACGCCGCTGATGCCTGGAAGGGAATCAGAGGCACCTGGTGAGGAGAGCGGGTGAAGGGCTGGCAGCAGTCTGAGCCCATTTGACAGAAGGAGGAGACGGGTGATCCCTGACTGAGAACCTTGAGAACAGACCCCCACATCTGGCTTTTCCGCACCAGGTTTCCTTAATCCTGAGAGCGACCCCTGTTTTGCAGATGAGCAAACTGAGGCTCCGAGCAAGTTCTGCCAATCTTGCTAGTGGTTTCTCCTTCCCTGAGTCTTGGCCCAGCAGTGCCTCATCTGCCTTGCCTCCTACCAAGGACGTTCCTCAGCCTCCCCACTGGTGTCATGTTTGGGGAGAACTTCCAGCCCACCCCCTGCTGGGTCCTGCCTCTGAGCCAGGCAGACCTTGCCCAGGAGCCCTCAATGTGGGAAGGGTTTGCCTGTGAGCAGGAAGGTCACTAGCATTTCAGCTGAGGTGGGTGGCAGGAGGGTAGGTATAGCCTGAGCAAAGGCTGGGAGGTGGGAAGCCCGGGCTCACATGGGCTCTGTGAAGAGCCAGGATTGCCTGGAACCACAAGTGTGCATGGAACAAAGTGGGACACGAGCCTATGCCTTGCAGAGAGTCCTCAGGTGCCAAGCCCAGGCTCGGACCAGGGCCCCCGCCCTCTGCCAAGGGGGCCAGGTGCCACCATCCTGTTCCTTTCTCCTTTCCTGACACCAGGGCCTCAATGTCCAAACTCCCAGATTGCCATAGGGAAGCCAAAGGGAACAGGCCAGTCCCCGCGGTTTCACACCCTGTGTCCTCTTATTATGTATCCCAGGACTCAATAAATATGCATGAATGAGAGAATGAAGTGAATGAATGAACGAATGGCGTAAAGCAATGGACTGACTGAGTGGCTTGGGTAGAACTACCCTCCCTGACCCTCACCTACAGCTCACCAGACTCCTACTCATCCATCAAAGCCCTCCCACAGCATCGCCTCCTCTCTGGAGCCCTCTCTTACCTCTGTACTCTGGACTATCTCTGTGCCTAGAAACATGTTGACCAGAACCCTTATCCTGTGGCCTGGCTGCTGTCCTATGCGTGCCATCCCCACCTCCAGAACTAGAGTTCCTCAAGGACCGCTCAGCCAGTGAGCGCTGTGAGCGCACCGGTCATCCCTATATAGGATCCGAACCCGTGGCGGGAGCGCTGCTGCGCTCCCAGCGCCGCACTCTCCCAAGTGCGCCACGGGCTCGGCCCAGGAAAAACAGTTTGAACCAGCAGAAAGTTTGGCCCCAGAAGCAGGCCACAGAGGCCCAGCAAGGCAAACAGGACAGGCAAATCAGGCAAATCAGCCAGCAGGACAGGCAGGGCCGGGGCTCAGCCTTCCAGTCCCCGCCACAGGACCCAGGCCCTGTCTCCCCTCACTATCCAGCTTCTCCTGGGGCCTCTCATCCCTCCCCACACCAAGGACTCCCAGTCTCCCCCTGGCCCAGATGGCAATGACCCTCTGTGTCCCAAGTGGCCCCCATGTCTGGACTCCAGCCCCGTCCCCAGCCTGCTCTCAGCCTCCTGTCTTAGCCCCCAAGCCAGCACAGACTCCCCTAACTCCTACCAGAACCTCCCTGGCTGCCTCGCCCACCCCAAGTCTCCAGGAACCTGCTCTCTCCTCCCGGCACCTACAGTCCACATCAGGTCCTGGCCACTCCTGGGGGAGCTCCTCAAACCCCACTGCTGCTGGAAGGCTAACCCCCACCCCCACCAGACCCCCCCGGGCAGAACACTGTGCCCTTCCCCCACTCCTCCTGGTGCAGTCCCCTACACAGCCCACCATCCCTGTCTGTTACCTCCAATGGCTCCAGCCACAAAATCCATGGACAATGTGGACGAGAGGGAAGGCCCTAGGCCTGCCTGCCTGAGAGGGACCTGGTGCCACCACTGGGGTGACCTCAGCAGCTCCCAGTCCACTCTTCTCAGAGCTTAAATACCTCCTGACCAGTGGCCCAAAGGCAGGGCCAAAGCTGTGCTGGGAAGCAGGCGATCGATGTCCATACCCACGTGCCACACAGCTGGACACCTTCCCACCCAGCCCCCAAGTACCCTTATCCCAGTGCCCTGGAGATCCAGGTGTCAGGAAAGTGTGTGAGAGGTCACAGGAGGTGCCAGGCCCCAGGAGGCAGAATCACTGTCCCCACCACCACAGGGCTGGGCCCCAGCCACATCCAGACACCTCCTGAGGAGGTCCGGAGATGGATCTGTGACCGCTTCCACCCCTCCTCAAGGAGGTCCGGAGATGGATCTGTGACCGCTTCCACCCCTCCTCAGGCCTTCTCCGTGTCCTCGGGGCCTCCCCTGGATCTGCTCAGGATTCCTGCCCAGGGAACCATCCAAGCGCCCCCACTTATTCATTCAACGAACACTCTCTGGGCTGAGGCTACACCCAGGCAAATAAGAGGCAGTCCCTGTCCTCAAGGAGCTCCAGCTGGTAGGGAGGGAAGGAGTAGGGGGTGACAGCCCACCCAGGAGCAGCACCTCCATCTGCTCCCCATCATCCCACTGCCCTGGTCCCTCACTGTCATGCGTTCCATCCGAGTGGGTCTCTGACTCCGAGGCCCCGGTGCCCAGCCTCAACTGGGGATGGGGCTGCCAATGCAGCCTCTAGCCAGGCTGGCCAGGGAAGTCCTGAAGGGGAGCCACTCCACTAAGAGGCTGCTTCTGTCTGCAGTAATTGTAAAACTAGTGACCCCCTCACACGTGTACCCCACTGTACAGTTTACCAAGCTCTCTTCATTCACCGCATCATGGGATCTTCCTTGCAGCCCCAGGAGGGAGGCAGGGCAGCATTCATGGTCCCTGTTTATAGATGGGGCCACTGAGACCCAGCAAGGGGTCTTGTTCAAGGCCATGCAGACAGCAGGGCTGGATTCAATCTGCAGACACTTTCTTACAACCCACCCTCTCTGATGTCCTGGGTGGTACAGGGAGGCCCTCAGGAAGTGAGTCTTGTTTTAGTGTACAGGGACTCAGCACACACCCCCATGTGACCCACACTGCAACCCTGTGAGGTGACCACAGGGGACACTGAGGCTCAGGGAGGCAGTGCACTTGCCAGGGTCACACAGCTGCTGAGCAACACAACAATTTGTTGACCAGAAAGCTGGCGGGACAGGCAAAAGGGACAGGCGTTAACATCTCGGGGTCCAGGCAACACTGACTGGCTGGCCCATGGGGCCGGAAGCTGTGTGTCCATCTGTTTTCATGACCTCTGATGGGCTGACCTGCAGGCTGGCCTTGAACAGGCTGAGCGCTGACAGAGGGGCAGTCTCCCCCTGCACTGTTCTGTTTTCAGGTAAGTGGAGGGACACAGGGTGGGCAGTGCCAGCTGCCACAGCAGAAGGCAAAGGGCATGAAGTGGTCTGTCCAAGGCCATCCTGATGCCCTTCCTGGCCTTTAGAGAGACAAGCTCAACATCTGGGCAGGAGCCAGGCTGTCTGCATTCAAATCCCAGCTCTGCCACTCATGGCTGTGAGACCTCGGGCAAGCCCCTTGACCTCTCTGTGCCTCCACTTCTGCATCCACAAAATGGGAATAGC
This sequence comes from Galeopterus variegatus, assembly GCF_000696425.1. Classification (NCBI taxonomy): domain Eukaryota; kingdom Metazoa; phylum Chordata; class Mammalia; order Dermoptera; family Cynocephalidae; genus Galeopterus; species Galeopterus variegatus. The sequence continues at coordinate 10,522 of NW_007728685.1, read as the reverse complement.
AACTGCCTCATGTCTAAGAACACTCAGGACAAGCTCTGGACATGTCTGTGTGGGAGTGGCCAGCCAAATGCTAAAGCTGCATTAATAGAAGCACAGTCTAGAAGGATGGAGGTGACAGTCTGTTCTGGGAAGGTCAAATGCAGCTGGGACTCAGGATTCACTGCAGATTCTAAACTCGAGAAGCCTGTACCTCGGACAATGAGGGAGCTTGAAGCATGTCATCTAACTGAAAGGACGGGGACCCATTTAGTCCCACATTTCCTGCAGAGTGTCCAATGCAGTTAAGTGCCACCCACCCCTGGCACCTGAGCCAGAAGCCCAGGAGTTGCCCTGGACACCTTTCTCCCTCTACCCTACACCCAGTCCTGCGTATCAACTCTCTCAAATTCACGTTCAGATCCACTCGCCTGCATAGCCCGCAGCTGCAGCATCAGCTCCTGGACGACAGCCCACCCCAGCCCCTGCCCTCCACACATGCAGCAAACACTGCGTACCTGCCCATGCCAAGTTTCAGGCACCGGGACCCAGCAATAACACAACAGACAGAAGTCCCCGACCTGCTGGGTCTTATTTTCTGGGGAAGGAGAGAGGCAGACAAATAGCTAAAATACAGAGCATGTCAGATGGCGGTAAGTACCAAGGAGAAAAGTGAAGTAGAGCAACAGACAGAAGTCCCCGACCTGCTGGGTCTTATTTTCTGGGGAAGGAGAGAGGCAGACAACCAGCAGACAAATAGCTAAAATACAGAGCATGTCAGATGGCGGTAAGTACCAAGGAGAAAAGTGAAGTAGAAATGGGGTGGGGAGTAGTGGGGCAGGGGTGGGGAGGGTTGGGGCAGCCCAGGAGGTGACACGTGAGATAAATATGTTCTCTCAGTCACACGGCTAAGTTTCACCTGCCCTTTGTCTCCTGAACAAACATGCCCAAACTTGACCCCTTTTCCATGACAGAAATAGAAAACATGACACCTCACTGTTCAGGCTGCTGTTTGCAGGTCTGAACATTTCTCCACTCCGCTGTGAGCCTCTGGCAGCCAGGGTCATGCTGGATTTGTCACCCAGCACAGGGTGGGCACTCTGGGGAAGCTAAGGAGAATAAATGGGTGAGAAAATGAGTCAATGGACAGATGGACAGATGGATGGAGTGACAGAAGGATGGAGGGATGCATAGGCAGATGGACGGATGGACAGATGGACGGGTGAACGGAGGGATGAAGGGATGCGCAGATAGATGGAAAGATAGGGAGGGATGGACAGACAGATGCATGGACAGGTGGATGGATGGGTGGATGAAGGGATGGATAGATAGCCTGGTAGGGGACCCACAAGGAAGGGATGAGGCAGGATTGCAGGGCGCAGGACAGACTATTAACCAGTCAACACCCTCTGCACCCACACTGTGCTGGGCCCTAAAGATCGAGGGGACTCCTCAAGGTGGTGTCACCCACCTGCCCAGCCACCCATCAGCCTATCCATCTTTTCCACCAACACCTTCTCTTTCTGAGGGTGATGCACCCAGAGGTGCTGCCCTCTCGGGTCTCCTCACTTGGAGAAAGCTGATGGCACTCGGTGACTTTACACAATCCTTGTTATTCTTTTTCAGCGCAATAACATCAAAGTTCTGTAAGAAAATGTCCATATTTTTTAGACATGCAAACAGAAGGACATGGTGGCAAAATGGCCTGAAGTCTGGAGTTGACTAAAACAATGCAGCCGATAACACCAAGGTCCAGGGTTCGATCCTTGCACTGGCCAGCTGCCAAAAAAAGGAAAAGAGGGAAAAGAGGAGGACTGCAGGGAGGGAGAGTGAGAGGCTAGCAGGACAAAACCTTCAGTCTGCATGAGGGCTTATGGCGTTTGCTCCAGTCCATAACAAAAAGTAGCAAAAGAACAGAACCAAGAACGGAGCTGCTTGTACCCTGCCCAGCACGGACAGACTGTGGAAGTGCCCATTGTCCATGGGGCAGCTGGAGGGCGCGGGCACTGAGGGTCCCCATCACCTCCAAATGCCCTTTCCTCCCACCTCCCCGCCCAGCTGTCCTGACCCAGTGTAGGGTCACCTCCCCACCCTTGGCCTGACCTGACACAGGAAGGGGCAAAGAGGTCACCTGCCAGCTGGGTAGGCAGGGGCCTTGCCTCAGGGCTCTGCCTCTCCCAGCTGTGTGACCTTGGGCCAGTGGTGTGACCTCTCTGAGTCTTGATTTTTTCAACAGGTGATGGACCTCCGGTCTTGCATGGATGACAGAGGTGGAGTTCGGGGGTACCCACTGGGGTCACCTTAGGGCCACCCCCACTGACAGGCCAGGGTCACTGATATTGGCATACAGGCTGGCTTTGGCCTCCTTCAGCAGCACCAGAGCCCTGCCGTGTGTGACCAGCCACGCGAGGAAGGCCAGGGCTGTCCCCCAGGGGCAGACAGACATTGCACAAACCCAGGGCTGGGGCAGCCAGGCTTTCTGCCTGAGGTCCATGGAAGGGCTGGACACATTCTAAAGTGCATTTGTACTTTAACTACACGTTATAAAAAACAACTCCAAGGGCCAGGCCGTGGCTCACTTGGGAGAGCGTGGTGCTGACAACACCAAGTCAAGGGTTAAGGTCCCCTTACCAGTCATCTTTTTTAAAAAAAAAAAACTACTCCAAATGGAGGAGATGAAGCCAGTACAGAAATGAGAGTCCCAGAAGCCAGGCCTGGGCCCGCCCTGCAGTGGGACTTGGGCAAACACTAACTTTTAAAAAATAACTCTGTGATTTGCTTCCTTTCCCTAGCAATGAGTCTCGGTAACCTTGCCACCTGGGTACCTGGGGACCCACTGCCTTCCTGTGCTCGTCCACAGTGCCCCAAGGGTAGCTGAGGCTCTGAGCCCGGCTGCCTGGGCTCAGCCCTCGTTCTGCCACCACGAGCTGCAGGACCTGGATAAATCCCTTGGCCTGCCTGGGCCTTAGTTTCCTCATCCGTAAAGTGAAAATTCCATCACCTAACGCCATGCCATTGTTGGGAGGACCAAGGGCCATAGCTGTAGAGCTTTGGAGCTGTAACTGGCAGGCAGCAGGCACTCTATAAATGTGAATTATGACTTAATTCCGCTATCGATGGGCTTGAGGCTTGTTTCCAGTTTATTACAGAAAGTGCTCCAATAAACACAATTTGAGGTCTTTTGTATTTCAATGGGGCACATTTCCAGAAGGGCAATTGCTGGATCAAACACATCTGAACTATTTAAAATTTTAATGAATTTTGCCATTTTGGCAGGATTTGGAGGGGCTGAGGAGGGACAGTGGAGTTTCCAAGGCATGAATCCTGGCTCAGGAGCCCAGAGTGGGCACTGGGGGGCTGGCCCAGCTCCAGAGAAAATCAGCGGCCCTTGTATTCCCAGAAAATGGGGCTCCCTGGCAAGTCTGGACAAGGTCTAGAGACCCCAGCAGTTCACCTAGCTGCTCACTCTGTGACCAGGAGCAAGGCAGTGACCTACCTGAGTCCAGCTTCTTCATCTCTAAAATGGGACAAGCTAGCCCCATACCAGGACACAAGAGCCCGCATGTGCTGGGGTTGGCCCAGAAGGGGTCTGTAGGGTTGGCATGCCTGACTAGTTGCTGCAGCCTCGCTCAGTTTTGGGAGGGGGCAGGGGTGTCTCTGAGGTGTGAGTGATGTGCAGCGTGGGATGAACCCCCACCTCAGTCCTCTCAGACATCCTGGCCTCCCTCTGATGTCCTGAGGGGTTAGAGCCCTGAGTCTAGCGTCTCTGAGCCTGCATGGCCCCCAGGATAGACCTCAGACCTACAAAACCAGTCACAGGGCGTTCTCTGCTGCCACTCCTCCCTGGAAATGGGGCACATAGGTGGGGCAGACCCCAGGCTCCAGCTCCAGTCCTGCTGGCAGAGACATGAGACCTTCCCATTGAGCTGGTCACAGACAGCACACCAAACCTCCTGGCCTTCTGGAGCCATCCCAGTGTTACAGAAGAAGACACTGCAGCCAGGAGAGAAACAGTGGAAGGGAATTTGGGGAAAGACTTGGAATCTGAGGCCCAGCTCTGCCACAGATGACACCACAGCCAATTGACTTAACCCCCATGCCTCAGTTTCCCTATCTGTGAATGAGGACTTCACAGTTTCGGGGCCGGCCCGTGGCTCACTCGGGAGAGTGTGATGCTTATAACACCAAGGCCGCGGGTTCGGATCCCATATAGGGATGGCCGGTTGGCTCACTGGGTGAGCGTGGTGCTGACAACACCAAGTCAAGGGTTAAGATCCCCTTACCATTTTCTATTCTCTTGAATGAGTCCATCAGACCAGCCCACACTCAGTGGGAGGGAAGTTAGGCTTCACGTTTCAAAGTGGGGAGTACTGAAGANGGTGCTGACAACACCAAGTCAAGGGTTAAGATCCCCTTACCGGTCATCTTTTTTATTTTTTTCCTTTTTGTCTTTTTTCGTGACCGGCAAAGGATCGCAACCCTGTGTTGCCCCCGTACCGGACCGGGACCGGCTACGGGATCGCAACCCTTGGTGTCGCTCCCGCACCTCGCTCAGCCAGTGAGCGGCCGGTCTGTATGTGGGATCCGAACCCTCGGCGGGAGCGCCGCCACGCTTCCCAAGCGGCGCACTGTAGCAGTGCGCCACCGGGCTGGCCCTACCGGTCATCTTTTAAAGAAAAAAAAAGACACAGTTCCCAGGTACCCAAGCCCTACTCAGGCTGCTGCTTGCAGCGCCTCCTGCTAGCCACATTTCTAGCCCTTCGTGCCCAGTCCCAGGGGTATTCTCAACCCTGGAGCCCACTGACTGGAAGGGCTGAGAAGGCCACTTGTCCTGGCCTCAGGGTTGTCACCTGGATAAAATGACCCCTAACCCCACTCAGATCCAAGGCACAAGGAGGTTAGATTGAGGAATGGGAGGCCCTCTCCAAAGCCGGTCCTGAGGCCTATCATATCTGATTATTTAGGAAAAGGAAGCTATTGACTTCTGTCAATCATTCATTCATTCAATCCAGTGGGCACATTCTTGTGTCAGGCACCATGCTGGGCACTGGGACGCAGAGATGACCCAGATACCACCTTGTCCACCTGTAGCCCCCAGCCCCCAGATAATTAATATTATGTATCATTAGATAATTAATAATACATAATAGATGGTGTTATTATCTTATATTAATTACAAATAATTAATATCATCTAATGATAGATATCTAATAATATTATTTATGACTGCATAACAAATTACCCCAACATTGAAATATTTATCATCCTCACAATTTTTTCTGTTTTCCCTGCAGTTGGCCAACATCTCCCAGTTTCTGAGGGTTGGGCATCTGGGAATAGACTAGCTGGGCGGCTCTGGCTTAGGGTCTCTCATGAGGCTGCAGTTGTCTGAAACCATGGCTGGGGTGGGAGGACCTGGTTCCAAGGTGACGCACTCACACGGCTGGAGGCTGGAGGCCTCAGTTCCTCACCACACCACAATGCCCTTCACGACCCAGTCTCAAAAGCGACACTGTCTTTTCTGCCATTTTCTATTCTCTTGAATGAGTCCATCAGAGCAGCCCACACTCAGTGGGAGGGAAGTTAGGCTTCACGTTTCAAAGTGGGGAGTACTGAAGANCAGCCCACACTCAGTGGGAGGGAAGTTAGGCTTCACGTTTCAAAGTGGGGAGTACTGAAGAATTTGTGGACGTATTTTCAAGCCACTATAAAGAGCCAGGAATGAAAACAGACAAATGTGGCAGGCCCCTTGGTGTAGATTAAATGTTCCCCCAAAATTCATTGCAGTTTGACCCCTAAAGTAACAGTGTTAAGAAGATGAGAAATCTGATTATGGTATTTGAAAGGTGGGGCCTTTAAGAGGTGATTGGATTGTGAGGACCATGTGTCCCGACCCGCGGGAATTGGGAGTTGGTCTATGGAACCTGGAAGGGGGAGTGGGTAGGCCCACGGGAATTGGGAGTTGGTCTATGGAACCTGGAAGGGGGAGTGGGTAGGGCAAGAGAGCAAAGGAAGGGAGCAAGAAAGAAGTCTGATCAAGCCCCGTTTAATGAGGGAAATAAGCTCCTTTTATAGAAACTCACAGGTGCAAGAGAACAGAAACAATGGGTGGGGGTGGAGGTCATGAAGAGTTCTTATGTAACCATCAGTTCTTGACAGCATAGCTTAGGTCAAAATGTTGCGGTTAGGCAAAACAATCACAGCATGCAGCCCTCCCAGGAA
>NW_007728685.1:0-3794 GCF_000696425.1 Galeopterus variegatus | reverse complement strand
GTCTGTCCCATTTGGCTCCTTAGCTTAGGGGGTCATCGTGAGGACACCCAGTTCCCCACAACCATGCTCTTGTGAGTGCTCTTGTGAATGGGTTGGTCCACTCGTGGAGCAGCAGGTGTGGTTCTGATGGCTTCATGAGGAGGGCGAGTGAGCAGGTTAGTGCTCTTGCTCGGCTCATTCTCTCACCATGTGACACCCTACGTTGCTGTACAGAGCCACCACCAAGAGGGCCCTCACCAGATGTGTTCCCTGGACTTTGGACTGCCCATCCTCCACAACAATAAGAAGTAGATTTCATTCCTTCATGAATTACCCAGTTTCAGGTATTTTGTTGCAAGCAACAGAAATGGACTAATACATCCCTGCAAGAGCCCCAGAAGCCTGTCTGTCTGAGGCTGTCGTGGAGTCTTCAGGGAAGAGGAGACAGCTGAGCCCCTCTTGAAGGGGTGTGGGGACTTCCCAGAAGGCAGCGGTAAGAGCGCATGCCTATCAGCACACCCAGTGTGCCCCATGCCAGCAGTGAGTGCCTGGGGGAGGTCGAAGGGCTGGTTGGGACCAGAAAGAGCTCGGACACATCCCACTGGTGCAGTGACAGCACGTCCAGGGAAGGCAAAGAGCTTGGTGGTACAGTGGCAGGTGGAGGAGGGGAGAGGACAAAATACCAGGGAGGAGCCAGCTGAGCTACTTGGAGGGGAAAAGTCACAGAAGCTGGAGGGTCAGGTCCCTGAGGAGGCTGAGGATGGGCCTGCTAGGGGACTCCAGAGGGCAGAGCCCAAAGCAGTGGGGCAGGTGGCAGAGGGGAGATTCTGGCTCCAGAAGAGGAGGGGCCAACCTCCCTGTGCGGGACAATGCTGCCCCAGGAAGACGCTGCCCTGCTCGTGCCTGGCAGGGTGACTGCCTGAAGGCTGGGCAGGGAATACAGGAGAAGGCCTCAGAGGGAGAAGAGACCCAGCCCTCAAGGCCCCTCCACCTGTGAGAAGTTCTGGAATATGGCACGGTCCCGGTTCCAGGGTTCTGAATGACTACAGGACACCTGAGTTTCAGGGCACCGAAGGGCTTTCTCCCCATCCCTTTCTTCACCCGTCTCCGGAGCTGCTGGGGTCTCCCCATATCGGGTGCTCCCCGAGGAGAGGCCTGCCTGCCACATCTGTGACGTACCCTGACACACCTCTGGGCTCAGTGCATGTCACCTCTCTGCCAGCTTTCTCTCCCCTCCCGCCCACTCCTGCCTCCACATGGTGCCAACTTCACCCTACCACTCCAACCTCGGCCCAGGTGGGGACACGCTGCTGCCCTCCTCTGACCACTGCCCTTGGGGAGCCTGTTTGCATGGGACAGCCTGCTTGCTCATCCAGCCATCCCCAAATTGTGACAGTAGGAACACTGATAGATGGCAGGTCCAGGCCAGCTTTTGCCTGGGCCTCAGCTCCAACCCAGTGCTGACCCAGGGCTGGGCCCCCTGAGCCAGGGCAATGCAGGAGGGCCTGAATGGGCGTCCAGCACCCAGTGTGTCCACAGACGCCAGGCTAGCTCCTCCCAGAGCCAGGGCAATGCAGGAGGGCCTGAATGGGCGTCCAGCACCCAGTGTGTCCACAGACGCCGGGCTAGCTCCTCCCACCCAGCCTGTGTCCTGACCAGTTGGCCTGATCCCAATTGGGGACCACCCCCTTGGCCTTCGGCTCCTGGGTACTCCTGACAGGCTCCCTTGAGCTCTATTTTTACTCAAGAAGCAGTCAGTGTCTATTTATATCACTCCATCTTGAATTTCTGCTCAGCTCCTCATCTGGCCTGAGCCTCCCTCTGTGGTTCTGCATGACACACAGCAGGCCAGGAGGCCCACAGCTCACCTGCACAGCAGCCCTGGGACACCGCAAATGCTTCCAACAAGCAGAAATGCACAGAACACGCACAATGTAGGGGCAACTTTGGGGTTGACTAAATTCAAGGGAGAAAAAAAATTTGGTCACTGTGGACTTGGGAGGTTGTCTCCAAGGGGTCCCAGGCCCTCCACCCTCTAAGGCCCAGAAGGGATTCAATGGTGAGGCGGGGTCACTCTTACCAAGTGGAGGAGAGGCTGGAGATAAATCCAGAGGGCAGTTTTATTTATTCACAGCAAGAAAGATGCATCAGGCAGAGCTATTACTCATCAGTGCCAGGCCTCAAACCAGCAGCTCAGCCCATGACCTCTTGCCACAAAGCACCTGTCCTGTTTGCTACAGCATCTTCAGCTGCCATCTGGGACCTTTCTGAGCCAAGAGTCCAGATGTGGGGGCTGGGATTTCCCCCCACCCATCCAGTCAATTAAAGATGCCCTTAGGAAACCCTTTAGTACTTCCACCGATTAATTAATTCCTCTCCCATTTCCCACAAAGGTGTCGACAGCTACAGTAGGGAAGCAGATCATCCTGCACTGGAGGAAGGGCAGCAAGGCCACAGGTCCTGTCTCTACCCTGTTCCTGGCTGGGCGTGGTCCCTCAACGTGCACTCACTGGCCCCTGGAGTCCTCCCCAGCCCTTCTCACAGAAGACAAATGTGAGGCCAAGAAGCTCATGGGGTCACACAGCCAGGAGGGGCCCAAGTTGAGACTTAAAAGCAAGAGCTTCCTGAACCTGGCCTTGGAGACAGTATCAACCCTCAAAGCCCCCTAAGAACAACTGGAGAGGCTGGTCTCAGTGCAGGTTTTGCACCCACATGCTCCCAAGTTCTCTGTCCTTAGGTCTGTCTTTCTAGTTGTTTCCCTAGGAGTTGACTCAGCCACACTGGACGCCCTGGCTGGCTCCAACCCCAGAAGTCTATAAGAGAAACCTGCGGCCGAGGCCACACAGCAGGAAAGGCCAGAGCCCAGGCTCCCTCACTCAGGCTGGGCTCAGAGATTGCCTGGCCCTGTCTCCCCCAGGACAGCCACACCCATTCCTGGCTCTTCTCACCATGGCTGACTGCAGCCCAGAAACGCTGTTTCTGATGTTTTTAATTCTAAATTACATTTCTGAAAAATTGGAAACCAAAAAAAAAAAAAAAAAATCCGTTACTAGAACCTACCACCTCTCCTTGCCTCTCTTTGTCACAAACCACAGTCCCCAGAGACAGGCCAGCTATCAGCCAGTGGGGTTCCCACCCAGGATCCCATCACCTTCCCCAGCCAGGTCCTGTCTAGGGCTGGGAAAGGAGACAAAAGCAGCTTTGCCCTGGAGACAGATGACAATCACAGAGAGAAAATCACGGGGGGGACGCAGGGGCCCTACTCTCTAGACAGGGAGGACATCTCAGTCCATTCTGGCTAAGACAAAAATACCATCAACTGGGTGGCTTATGAACAACAGAGATTGATTCCTCACAATTCTGGAGGCTGGAAAGCTCCAAGATCAAGGTGCTGGCAGATCCAGTGTCTGGTGAGGGCTGCTTTCTGATTCAGGTGGCATCTTCTTGCTGTGTCTTCACATGGCAGAAGGGGTGAGGGAGTACTCTGAGGTCCCCTACAAAGGCACTAGCCCCATCACTTCTTGTTGTGAGGCCCCCTCCCACAAGAAATGCACTTACACGCCACTTGTGCAGAAAAGGTCAGTTTATTCACTCCAGCTGGCCAGCGTCCATCTCCCAAGGAGCAACCAAGGAAGAGCGGCATCAGGCTTTGTCCAAGGAAGAGTGGCATCAGGCTTTGGTCTTGTGGGGTTTTTAAAGACAAAAACTATAGCCCATTGGCGCACGAGATTTTCTGTTGGGGGCCTGAAGCCCTACACCCCTTCTTGTGAGACCGCTCCTATGTGACAATCTGCTCAGATGGCCGTGCTTTACAT
>NW_007728684.1:287041-287606 GCF_000696425.1 Galeopterus variegatus | reverse complement strand
AAATAAAATAAAAAGAAATGCTTAAGGGAATGCTTCAAGCAAAAGTATGATAATTACTATTGTGAAAACATATGAAAGTATAAACTCACTGATAGAGGTAAATACAATAATCAAATTAAGAATACTTCGTTACTGTAATGGTGGTGTGTAAGTCTTTCAAATCTCTAGTATGAAGGTTAAAAATTAAAATGGTTAAAAATTTACTATAGTTGTTAAAGAATATACAATACAAAAAGCTATAAATTGGGGCAACAAATATATAAATCGGGAGGGCAGGTAAAAACCTAGAGGATTTGTTTGCAACATAAGTTGTGATCAGCTTAAAGTAGTCTATTCTAACCATAAGATGTTTTATGTCAGCCCCATGGTAACCACAAAACAATAAATTACAGCAGATGCACAAATAGGAAGAGCTTTTGATAAAGCTTTGCACTGAAGGACATCACCAAGCCACAAAGGTAGATAAAAAGGAAAGAATAAAGGAAAAAGAATCTATAAGACAAACAAAAAATGACTAACAAAGTGGCAGGGGTAAGTCCCTACCAACAATAATAACCTTGAATGT
>NW_007728684.1:283763-286154 GCF_000696425.1 Galeopterus variegatus | reverse complement strand
CGACACCACACCAAGGGTTGCAATCCCCTTACCGGTCACGAAAAAGACAAAAAAAAAAAGGTGCTATGAGCATTCATGTACAAGTCTGCATGCAGACATATATTTTCATTTCTTTAGGTTAAATACCTAAGAGTGGAAAGCCTGGGTTGCATAATAGAAATGTATTAACTTTTTAAGGAACTACCAAAATGTTTTCTGAGGTGGTTGTATGAGAGTTCCAGTTGCTCCACATGCACACCAATTCTTGGTATAGTCTTTTTAATTTTAACCAATTTGTGTAGTGCTGTCTCATTGTGGGTTTCATGTGCATTTCCCTCATGACCAATGACATTGAGCATATTTTCAAAAACATATCTGCCATTTGTGTCTACTTGGGTAAAACATCTCCTCAGATTTTTTTGCATCTGATCTGNTATCTGCCATTTGTGTCTACTTGGGTAAAACATCTCCTCAGATTTTTTTGCATCTGATCTGGGCATGAGTCAGGTTAAACTGAGGTTTGTGTGGGTGGCCCGAATTTCAGTTTTGTTCTCAAAACATTTACCATGCTGGGTTGGTCTCTTCTGCTCATACATAGCTCGGGGGTTAGGCTGAGATTTGTGTGGATTAGGAGACAGAAGTGAGCCCTTCTCTGGATCTTTCCCCTCTACCATTTCCTCACATGCTGGGCCTTTGGAAGCCTCTGTCATAGTGACAGTTCTTCAGAGAAATAATGTGTGTATATATTGTATATATAAATATATAAATATATATATCTCGGAGAGAGAGAGAGATTATAAGACATTGGCTCACATGATTTCGGAGACTCAGCAAGTCCCAAGATCTGCAGTTGGAAAGCCAAAGACCACCGTGGTGGTGGACAGCTCCAGTCTGAGTCTGAATCCAAAGGCAGGAGAAAACTGATGTCCCACTTGAGGACAGGCAGAGAGCAAATTCCGCCTTTCTCAGCCTTCTGTTCGACTCAGGTCCTCAGTGGATGGATGAGACCCACCCACATCAGGAAGAGCCATCTGCTTTGCTCAATCTATCAATCCAAATGTCAATCTCATCCAGAAACACCCTCACAGATACACTCAGAAATAAAGTTTAACCAGATATCTGAGCACCCTGTGGCCCAGTCAAAGTGACACATAAAATTAACCATCACAGCCCCTTTTTGTGGTCTTCTGGCCAGAAATGTGGAGTTTCTATTAGATTTTTAGCCACCAGCCCCATGACTGGAGCCTGCTGCTGGGGAGGTGCAGGAGGAGGGGGAGAGAAAGGGAAACGTGTCTTCATGCAGGTCACTTCTCCAAGTTGTGACTTCCCTTCACAGTCGTCTCAGTTTTATTTATTTTTCAGAATCCTCAGGTAGTTGTTTTTTTATTTTTTTGTTTGTTTGTTTTTAATTTGTCTGGAGTTTTTAGTCATAATCAGCATGAGGGATGGGCTGTATTGGGCTTACAACCACCAGAGTGGAACTGGAACCAAATGACCAAATTGTGGGTGATTTTTACCTAGCCTGATCTTTCTTATTGGACTAAAGAGGGATCCTGCCAATCTCTATATGTATATCCTCAAGAACATAGAAACATATCACTAAACCAGGATAATTTGCTGGTACAATATTTAAAAATCGAGAGCTACTAATACTTGGAATTTTCCTAGAATGCCCAACATTTTCTACCTTATATTCGTGTATTTTTCTCAGAAATGTCCAGGCATGCTGAAATTCTTACCAAGAATTCTAGCAGTAATTTTGAGATGACAGAGCCTCCGCAAACGTGAGCCCGTTTCTTAGCGAGGAGCAGCCTGCCAATTGTTCAGCTGACCTGTCATGTTGAAAGTCAGTCAGACACTAGGAGGGGGTTTGTTAGGAGAGTTGAATCAGGAACATTCTGTGCACTTTACTATTAAATGGTTGACACATTCAGTGTATAATAGATTTCTCATTTTTACAGCAAATCTCTTAGTAAGAATGAAAAGATCCTACAGATTTGGCAGCAGATCTAGAGCAACCCACAACTCAGGGGACACAATTCCCTGCAGGAATCTGAGTGGGCAACAGGGATTCCTGGGGTGGGGGGTGGAGAAGTCTTACTAGTAAGAGAACTTTCCAACCTTGGTGAATTCTCTCCAAGACCCTGGATTTCTTGGAAGCAGCATCAGAAAATAGGAGTGCCTCTGTGTTCATGGGGAGCAATTGTAGATGGGGGGGCAGGCAAATATTAGTGGTTTAATCTGCCTTACCCCGGAAAGAAGGTAGAAGCCAAATCTGAGTGTCACAATGGTGCTTTGTCATGCTCCTGCTGAAATCCTACTGCAGAGATGATTAATCTGCCAGAGACACATGTTGAAGTTTTGGGGATGCTTTAGAAACCAATTCACAGACAAAACTTCCCTACATTTTTT
>NW_007728684.1:281768-282992 GCF_000696425.1 Galeopterus variegatus | reverse complement strand
TTTTTTCCTGAGATGATTCTAAATAGTGTCATAATAGCACTGTGACAAATAAAGCCATGAGAGGTGTTAACTGACAGTAAGCATGCTGTCAGCACAAGTATTCCAGCCTGGCAGGTCAGGTGGCTAACAATCGGAAAGCAGCAAGGAAAGACAAATATCTTCATTACCAGCCTCTCAGCCTTTAGTTTCCTCATCTACAAAATGAGTTGATATGATCGTTGGGAGAATAAATAATTTATATAAAGCACAGTATGAATACTCAGTAAATGGTTCCTGTAACTATTTTTTAAAATTATCTTTACTGGAAACTGCAGACAAAATAAAAGTATACATATCTTAACTAATTCGTACAAGTCAGAATAGAAACTCTCCCCAGTTCTTCAAGCAAACTCAAGTCCCTGAGCAGACGGTTCTGCAGCTGAGCTCCCGGGACCCAGAACAGCGGCTTCTTCTGGATGAAAACTCTGACTCTTCCCCGTGTCCACTCCAAATCTTCCAGTTCACAGTTCTTACGTTTTGTCCCCACTTTTCCCCCATACCTGCCACTTTTTAAAACATTGATCACATTATTTGTAAACAATTTTGTCCTTCCTCAGAAGTCAAATTCATAAACGCCCAGGGCCCTTTCGGAGACTTCCCTGTGTGGCGTTCTGGTGGGATTTTCTTTTAAAAACACAGTATTTGGAGCTTTTTTCCACCTCAGTAGAGTGGTCTGAGTGAAGAAAACTTGACGGATTTCAAAGAAAACAAATAAAACAACCTCAACACAAGGTATAATTTGCAGCCATCGATCTTATTTGAGATATTTTTGCATGATTTTATTCCTCTGATTAATGCTTTTTCTTTATATTGTTTACATGTTATAGGGGCTAAATTTAATTTTAAGTTTATTATGCAGAAGATAGGACAAATATGAAAGTCTCTAATAATTCGTTTTAGAGGACTAGTTTTTCAAATTTACAAGCATTCATCTTCTTTTCAGGAAGCAGTCCAATCCCATTTTTTATTTAGTTCACTTTCGTATTTGTAACTCTTTCTCTGTTGAATCGAGTGAAAACATGTTTCCACAGTTTCTGTTCATACCTTTTATATGCAGCACGAAGCCATTAGGACGATGTATTTGTGCGGAACATGCTTTAAAACAAAACATGCACAGCAATTTGACTCGTGATCACACGGCAGACTGTCTTTTCGAGGATCACACAGGCTTTGACGTTTCTTATG